>NW_009648340.1:574774-597492 GCF_000708025.1 Charadrius vociferus
AAATCTACCCATCTTTTTCTTGGATCAAGTAGCTGACAAATCAGCATGCTAATTCATGTTAATCCCTTTTCACAATATACAGCAGAAGTATTAATACCTACCTTGATGCTTGCTGAGATCACACTTTAGGATTGAATTTTTTTTCTCTATTTACTTCCAAGTAGCATCAAATTTGTGTGGCATTTTATATTTTCTAAACAGCTCCAACTAAATTATTTAATTTACATTTCCAAAATTTTAAAACATTACTTTATTAGACATTAGTAACCCTTCACATTGAGAACAGATGTATACAAATATTTACATATATGAGAAGTTCACTGTCCACCTGTCACAGTCAGCATTGATCATTCCAGTTTTATTTTACTTAATGAAAGCCAGGAGGAAAATTTGATCTTTAATGGGCTACAATACTCTTTAAGGTGTTTACTTTGAAGACAGAATGAGCCTAAACAAGTAAAACTAATGCAGACAGGGCACTTAAAGCCTTTACATAATGGAGGAGTTAATACAGGCCACACAGTATAACCTTGGAGCTTGCTTTTCCCATACTGAATCTCAGCTATCAAGTGAGACCCACTGCCACTTTTGTCACATGACACTTTGAAAACCTTTTTATTCTATAATAACTTACTTCAAACCCTATCATATTTCCCATACTAAGTAAAAATTCCAGTAAGTAGAATTACTTCTGTCTTTCCCTTTTAACATCACCTTCCTGAGATCTGAGATTTGCATATCTTAACGTATGTGTGGTGATGTGGTCCTCCATTTACTATTCTCCCCAATGGCTCTTTACTGATAATATGAAGCTCCTGTTTAGTAATACACCAAAGTGAGTTAATTAAAGGAAGTGCTGACACTAATTTATTATGTAAATACCTGGAGGCTTCTATTTACCATGATGCCAAACACCAAATTTATAGTATTGCTAAAGAAAACTGAAAGGAATCATAATAATTTTCATAAAATGCTAATTTTTAAAATAATCTAATGATTCTTCCCATATATATACATATATTCTCATATATATACACACTTCACCATGCAGTCTGTGCATTTCTTAGAATTTCCTATTATTTGCCTGTAAGTTATCAGCTGGCATTTTCCCAGTAGAAAATGTACCCAAGAAAGGATTTAAAAAAGAAGCTAAACAGGCAGTATCATGCACAAAGAAATTTTGACCACCTATGTTTCAAGGCAATGCAAATGAACATATTCGGTGAAGCCACCCAGAACTGTAAGTGCATAAATTATTCTGTAGCACTTGTCTCCTTGTGCAGTAAATGTGGGTTTATGTCATCTTGATTATCAACCCCATCAGGCTGCACAGGGTCCACACAAAGATAATTTATGTAGAATACCTGATAAACTAAGAAAAGAATAAGGGGGGGGTGAGGGGTGGGGGAGGGAGAAAAAAGGGTATATAAACAAAGACAACATCCAAGGACATTGTCAAGTATGATATGCTATCAATAGTTGCAAACACTTTCAACCTCCAGGGAGAAATATCTACACATTAACCTTGATATCTTAGATTTATACATTTGACAATGTAATACTGAATAAGCCTGATAGTTCTGAGCAAGGGAATTGGGAACTAACCTGCAGAACAAACAACATAAGAAAAGTATGTAGAGATTTAATTGTGGGATTTTTTTTAATTTTTTTGTTCTTATTGTACTCATTGGCAGAATTATCTCATCTAATGCATGCTCTGTTATGAAATTTTCCTGTCAGGAAATATCCTGAATTAAATGAGAGAGTAGTAATGACTGTATGTCACTATATTTGTATGCTTTGGGATTGTGCAAGTAAAACATTCAGTTGTTTATTTCACACGTGTCTGTGTGTGTACATACGTGCAGGAATAATAACAAACGTTGATTTACCTTCTATAATGTGGAGATACAAAGTACTTAAGAAAGTGTCTTATATTTAGTTATGCTTAATGGATATTCACTTATGGCTTGAGAAGTCTGATTCTCCATTTTGTAAAGTTGTCTGAAGTCCTTTCACTATGAAGAAATTAAATGTATATATCTTGGGGAATAATAGGTCACTGCTCCAATTGGTACATTCTTATGCTGAATAGTATTGTAATTACATTAGGAAACTATGAATAAAAACAGTGTTTTCTTCTGGTTAAAAAAAAAAAGGTTAAAATTTCAGTTGACCATTCATTTACTGGTTTTTGAGCTCCATTTAAACCATGAAAATTGTTAAGGTTCTATATGAGAATTTTCCATCTGAATCTCTTCCTTTCTGAAAATACATAAAATGAAAAAGAAGAAAAGGTTAAAGCTAAAAGAGAAAAGAAATATATTTATGGAGATGAAAACAGCAAAGAAGAAGAAACTGAGGCAGAGGAAAATGAAAGGACAAAAAACATAGTGGAGGAAGAAAATGATGGAGGCATTCCAAGTGCACTCGCAGCAGATAAATTCCTCCAAGAAAGAAGCTGGAGGTAACTACCCAACTTCCAGCAACAGAAGTACGTAAATGGCAGTGGCTGGATAATGATAAATACCAATGATGAAAGTGTAGTTGCTGTAGTTGTTGGTTTTTGTGGGTTTGTTTGTTGTTTAACCTTTAAAGACAAACTCTGGCAATAGTAAAGCAGAATGGCATGCTTACTTGTTATACAGTTGTGGGTTGTTTGTTTTTTTTAAATTTTTTGAGTAAGGGATTGTTTTAGCTATAAAATAAACAAATTCAAAGGAATAGCCTGGTTTTGTTTTGCAAGATATAGGTTAAAATAATGAAGGATTTAACAGCCATCCAGTCTGGAAAAGTATATCTGTGAGAAAGGCAAATATGAATAACTTTCACTGCAGTAAGTATTCAACGAAATAATGACAATAATGTATTTGTATACATGCAAATACAATACAAATATATCGCAGTGAAAATATTACGTATTGCCCTCTTTTGAAAGGGAAAACTTTTTTCTCTGTCCTTGACCTCTTAATAGGACAGGAGGGAACAGAGGCATTAGAACTTTTAAAATGTCATATTTCTGTATTTAACAAAATTTTGATAACTTTGAAGGTTTTGATGTCTTTTTTTTTTTTTTTAAATAGTTTCCATTAAGCCACATATATGTGGCTTAATCTTGCCAATTAAAACTTTGCCACATTATAATACATTCACTTGGTTTGGAGGCTGAATCATTTGTTTGTCTTGGGTGTTGCATTACCAGCTAATATATTCCTACCGCCTTTCTGAAATATGGATTTCTGTAAAATCAAAGATAATACCACAGCGAATTTACTGCTAAGTCTCCTTCAGTTCAGTTTTCCCGTTCCTTCATGTGTATGCTTCTACAGTTTTTTTCAAAAGTCCCACTTTTTTTTCTCCTCTAAATTGTCATTTCCAATTCAGTATGTCATACTTAGATCCATCTGAGTCTCATAAAATTCACACCCCACACCTGAATCTCGGTAGAGTAAACCTAGCTGATATCCTGAAAGCAAATCTGAAATACTAAACACAGGTAAGGCTCAGTAGTTAGTCTCCTTCATTCAAAAACAGCATGGAAGGAGGAAGGTCAGAGGGAAAGCAAGCAACAAGGAATATAACTGCCAGCCTGTATTTGCAGAAATTGCCTTAGGAGGGAAACTGTGTTTCTGCTCTTAATGTTAGAAATAATCTGGAAAAAATAAATAAAGCAAATACCACCAGAAATAATGCCGGAAGCATTAAGAATGTTCATTCAGTTAGCTTTTCCTCAATCCAGGAAATACAGTACTGTCCTGTGCTGCAGGAAATTTGTGCTTGTATCCTTTCATCATGAGATGAGTACTGATCCCAAGCGTCCCTCCTCCATCACTACCTCCAACAGTCTTTAAACACAGCAAGAATCAAAACTTGTAATGAATGCACAAATGAGACATCTAAAATCAATATAGAAAACTGTTTTGATTTGGGTATATTAGTTTCACTAAAAGGCTAACACTTGGAAATAGACGTATTAATGTAGGAGAGGTTTTTTTTGACACTTTCTTTTAGTTAAGTCTAGTATAGCCCTACCCCAAAGTTATGTCTTTTCATTCAACATATGACCCTTATTGGTCCCTTCCCAGTCGATCTGTGAGGCATGTCCTTCATCTAAAATAGCATACTCTATTCCACAAAGCTGTGTATATACTAAACACATGCTGAAATTTAAAATGTCTAAATCCCTTCTGGTTCTGATCCAGTGAGAGCAAACAAAGCCCAGACAGTGATTTAGCTGATAAGCCTCTAGTGGACTGCTTTAGGATGAGATGAAGCACTATTTTGACTCTACTGACTATTTGACAGATGTCCATCAAGTATAATTGGAATTTAGACATGTAGCACCCATATGTGCAAATCAAATTTCATCCTAAATGTCTGCAATGAGTTTTCTGTTCCAGTCCTACTTGTGTTACTGCATCATCCAATAAAACATCACTAAACTTACTAAGAAAATATTATACAGAAGCTGTGCTACTACATCTCACTCACATGATGTCTTGAAAGGTCAGCATTAACAAAAACGATAATGTTCTAATCGGTATACACAAAACACAGGAATCAACACAATATAATTTTAACCAAAAATCGTGCTTGCTTTTGTGCAATATATGCGGGTTTTTTTCTGATGTCAGTTGTATGTATATGAAATTCTGTGTTACAATTTATGTATTTAAATTCAAATTGAGGATGAACATATACTGTAGTGAGTTATATGTAACACAATTTTCCAGTAGGCTGGTAAGTACATTTTGTACATTATATTAAAATATACAGACTCTTTTGTTTATTTTTTAAATGTATTAAGGACTGTACAGATGCAAGGCCACCCTGGAAATCTTGTACAAGATTTTAGGACACTGGAAATTTAAAATCTCATCCTTATACTGCAACAATAGCTTTCTCATATAATTGCTTTAGTTATACTTTGTGTTCTAAATTATGCTGCTTGATTATGAAAAAAAATAATATACAAGCCTATTTCAAAGCAAGAGGGAACTTAACCAGTATTTGTTTCATAACTGAGACCTTAATAATTTTAATTCTAAACTGTATGAATTCTTTGTGAAGGATGACATATCCCCCTAAAAAAAATAAAGAAACTGTGCCAGCAAAGGAAAAAAAGTTTAAATTGAAATGTAAATATTCACATTTACATGTGGCACAAAATTCAGTTTTAGCACTTCATGAAGGACAAAAGAACATACAACTGTGCGTTCATTTTTAACACACCATGGGAAATCATCCTTTTAGGGACTTCTTAGTGTATTTGTATGATCTAGATGGCACAGGATGTATAAATGAGTCAATTCTAATTTCACAATGACCTTTCCTTCCACTCTATTAAACCTACCTTGATACTTATAAAATAGTAAGAATCACTAGCATGAGCGTGTCCATTGCCAAGAATATACAAAAGTTTAGTCAAAGTAGTTCTTAGGTCTACATATTTTTGGTGATCAGGATCTCTGCAACCCAAAACTCTCTGAGTAAGAGACGGTAAGTTCTACAGATAAAAATCAATACTGTGGCAGCACTCTGGTAATCTCTGTAGAGATGAGATATATGGTGCTCAGCAAGAGCTTTCTTCCCCAGTGAGAGTATAGTGTTAGGCTACAGGTGCTGTAGATGTTGGACATGCAAACAAACATCCTATTACTTGTGGCAGAACGGACTGAGCAGCCACTCAGAGGGACATGTAATGTAATGAAGATTTGAAGAAATAGGTTATTTATGGAACAAACTTTCTAAAAAACACTGTAATATTAAATAATGTAACACAATAATACCATCTAACTGGAGCAAACTTGCGGATTGAAACAAAGGTTCTGAATCCACTGCAAATTATTACACATGCATAAGCTACTTACATGGAAGTAAGAATCTGAGGAAGACAGCGATGTCAGCAATGGATCAGATCTGAGCTACCACAAACTTTGACCCAGTCTATGAATAAGCAAGATAACCTCATCCGAAAAAAAAATGCATATTGTCATATGCTACTTAGTAAGACTGCTCTTTTAGAGCATATTGGAAGAATGAATTACCTCAAAATCAACCTTAACTGTACGTGAATTCCCTAGCTGTGAACTGGGGAAAGTTTTCCTGAGTAAGAATGTTCTCCTGAAGTTCCCCTGCTATGTGCTTTGAAAGGCAATAAATCAGAAATACCATTTTGTGACAATATATTAAAATAGTTCAACTTCACACAAAAAACGAAAGGGTCAGCCCTATAGAACTGTATGTGAAGTTTCCCACTCTCCCCCTAATTAATTCCAATGTCTTCAATTATGGCAACTTCAGTGAATACCTTTTTTTGTAAAGAAGAAGAAAGTTGTTAGGCCCAAACAGATACTTAATATCTATGCTTTCTATTGTGGAGAAAGTACAGTCTTCAGGAAAAAAAAAAAAACAAACACCTGTAATTGGAACACAATCTATTTACCAGGTCATTAAACTGAGAACTACTGGAGCCCATGGCACATCTACTATACCACAACCTGCAATCAGTCAGAAAAATATTGTGCAAAACTAGGCATCATTGCTGAAACACCACCAAACCTTGCCCTTCTATAGACACTGGAGTTGAAAACTGGAGACCCTGCATCTAGCACTGTTACCAAAATAGTGAAAGCAGTAGGAAATCCAAGGCAGTAAGTCTTATGAAAAAAACCACAGCCTGGAGAATGCATTGAAACAGCAAGGAATAGAGGTGTGCTTAGAACATACTGAAAAGACTATACTAACGGCAAGAAAGAGATAAAAACAACAGATCAATAAGACCTCAGAAAAACAGTCCAAAGTAACCGATTCTAAAAGGTTGAGAAACTGCATAACAAAACAACTAAAACAACGCAGTTACCAAGAATTACAGCAAGTATTTGCAAGTACTAAAAGTCTAATAAATTACTCAGTAGGATGCTGATCAGCAGCTACAATAGTGGGACACAGTGGAAACAAATATATGTTAAGGGAAGAAAATCAACTCTTCAAAATAAGCAGAGCATTAACAGAAATACCTCTGAACAGCAGAAGAACCAAGCTTAACTCAGATTTTTGTGTTGCTTAGAAAATGGGCAAATAAATGTTAGAAAAACACTTAACTAACAATGATTTTGATATGCTTGGTTAAAAACAGGAACTATACTACTGTCCCCATAGGAAGTTGAAATTTGTTTTCATTTTGAATTCGTGTTAAAAATTTCCCCCTATCAGCACCAGAATGCAAAATTTAGAAAATGTTATGTGTCTTTTTTTTTTTTTTTTCTAATTTATCCTTTTAAATATTCCAGCATATTATGTTCCATTTTTTGTGCAAGGACACCTCTTTAGACTATCTTCGTTAAACTGCACAGAATGTTATGTTAAGAA
Source organism: Charadrius vociferus (assembly GCF_000708025.1). NCBI lineage: Eukaryota > Metazoa > Chordata > Aves > Charadriiformes > Charadriidae > Charadrius > Charadrius vociferus. The sequence continues at coordinate 582,146 of NW_009648340.1, forward strand.
GAAACATTGTCTTATTTCGTAAAATGCTATGTGTAAACTAACATGATGAAAGGACACAAATTCACTGCTAGAAACAATCAAAACTAATTTAAAAGACAAAGTAACAAGATGTCATTAATTTTCTACCTTCTTGGAAAAGAAAATCAAACACAAACCCTAAGCATTCCAATAAATATTTTCAAATCTGAAGGGCAAAGGAGTAGGCTCCGCAATCTAATCTCAAAATCAAACTTTCAATACACTCTTCAATTTTCAAGACTTCTGTCATTCATAACTCCGACAAAAGTCAGGGATGAAAACCTGCACATCTTTCAGCACATCTTAAAATCAATTCATTACTTTAGAAACCTGGAAATTATTTTTGTAATTGACTTTTTAAAGTTCACAGGTTTCAAAATGCTAGCCAGATATTTTTCTTCAGAAAGAAGTAAGAAAAAAGTTGTATTTCAGTCAGATAGTCTGCAAAGTAAAAGCATTTTCTGTCATATCTTTTATTATCTGAAAGGATATGTCTTAAATCTGGATTCAGTTATTTGGGGATAGAAGTCCAAATATCAGTTTTGTATTGAGACATACTGATAAAGATGATGTAGACTTTATGTGAAAGCAACTTGAGGATACTGTAAGCCTTAAAGATGTTTGATTTTAGAACATCATGTTCACAATCATCATTGCCCTAAAGCAAATACCCATCTTTCCAAGGTACATGAAGTAAGAAGATAATCTTCCTTTGAAAAATCCAACATTAATAAAAAGAATTCACTGCCTATTGCCCATCCTGTCTGGAACTGAAAGACTTAAAAGTTCCACCTCTTTTTCTTACATTGTGATTGTCAATATGCCTGTTAGCATATCTCTTTACTTTCCACCCAGCTGGATATAATAGTGTGGATTTTTTTTTCTGGGTGAAAGCTCCAAGCCTTCTGGTCATACCTCTTCATTTTGAACATAACAAAAGAATTGATCTGTCTAAGCGTGCAATTCCTTCAGTGTGTTCTTGTGATTGATGATCAACCTGCCCACAGAATACTACTTAAGAGTGCCTTTTCGAGTCCAGTGAACAAAGTACTAAGTTAATCCTCACCAATCTCATTAAGCTCTACCCTACTAAAATCCTAAATCTGTTGAGAAAGATATATTGTATAGAATGAATAGAACTTGCGTGTTATGGTAGTAGACTGAGGTTTATTGTTTTTCACAAGTCTAAGCCGCCATAAAAAACATACACTGTACAGTTTAATAAATAGCACTGCACAGTCAGTGTCATTTTTTATATTATTATTGTTAAACTTTCTTGCAATCAGGAAGAACATTACTGTCTTAATTTTATTATAAATATGAAAAACAATGCTTAATTAAAATTCTTCAAAATTCTAAGGAAGAAAAATAAAAGTGAAAAATCAACAGAACAGTTTTGAATAAAGAATCATTAAGATGCCAAGACTTTTCTACTAGTAGTAATTCCACTTATTTTCTTTCAATGCACACTTATTTTTTCTCTTATAAAACTATACTGCATTTTGCAGAATCAAAGGTACTACATATTACTGAATATAAATTTGAGTAGAAGCATTTGTCAGACATTTTTCATATTTAAAATCCTTGTCCATACTAAAAAATGCAAAGTGATTTCATACTTTCTATAAAATTTAATAACTTTAAAGTCAAAGGTCATTCAGTGACAAATAGTCACTTCTAATTGCTATACTAAATAAAACATAACAGTTCAGTTTGGAACTGAAAAGAGCCCTTTCTCTTCAGAGAGAAGTCCCACTACAGTAAAATGTTCTACAATGTGGTATTTTTACACTTTTCCCTGTTTTTCCTGAATACCTGAACTGAGGCACCAAATCTGCTTTAAAAAAGAGAACTCAATTGATTTTGCAAAGAAAAAGTGTTTACATCTTAACAATATTCTATGAAAGCATGCAGCAAAATGATCAGTAAAACATTTGCATTAATTTATGGTGAGATAAACATTTTTTTCCTTAAGTATATTAAAGAAGTCAAGAATGCAGCCTTGCAAAAACTTGCCTAGGAAATAGATGGTTTATAATGATGAAAGTACATATAGATTGCACATTCTTCAACTTATTGTAACTCATTTATTCAGCATTTCACTACAGAAATGTAAAATATAAGTGAAAGATTTTTTTACTTCATTTTTTTTTCCTTCAGGTAGGGGGTTTCTGTCCTTTTTTCAGGAATTAAATTGATTTTAAAGAAACTCAAGTAAAAATGAATTTCAGTACACTGCAATTTAATAAGAATACCTAATTATGACTACTATTTTATGCATACTTATTGATAGATATGTATTTAGAATCATTATTGGAAAAAGAAATGAGGAAGGTAGTAAAACACCTAAAAAGATCAAAGTGTTTAGATGTATGTCTGTTTTTTATGCTAAGATTCAACAACGAGTATCAAGATACAACTTGAAAAATCCACTATCAACTCATTTAACAATGTTTGATTTTGAATATGATTTTATGTATTTAATTAGAAAATTTATTTGTAACTCGGAAACTTTGAGACCTATTACTCTGAGTGGACATTTTCATAGATATCACTAATCTTTTTTTTTTTTTTTTTCTAGTGCCCAATATATTTTCTTAACATCTCTGGTCATTTTTGTGTTTAAACGAACGTACACTCTTGCGTGTGTTAATGGATTCATGTAAATATGTAAGAAATAATTTAAAGACAGATCCAAAATTCTACAGTTTGAATTGAGACAAAGAGAAAAAGCATACCTTTTCTGGATCAGTTGTTGTAATGACCCACACGCAGTGTGCATTGTCTTCATATTGAACTGGATAATTTGGTGATGTAATAATCCCACTTGGTCCACGTAAATTAGAACCACATGTTCTAGCTAAAATGATAAACAAAAAATCAGATTGCTTTTGGTTGGTTGCGCTTTTTAAAATAAACATTCCAAATTGCCATAGCATTAACAACAACTTGCCGTATAAGTATTATTATGCTGATATAGTCTATAACAATCTGGTTTTGAAGATGTTTGAGCGAGCCAAAAAAATCCTAGAAAATGACCTACAGAGGAAGGAAACTGGCACTTTTCAATTAATCAGCCCAACGTTTACATTAATTTATTCTCTATAGAAATTATTTTTTCAAAATTATCACATTAATATTTGGCTTAGAGAGAGATTTACCCTCTCCAAGTGGATGGGGGGAGGCTTCTATGTATGAATCTAAGAAGGGCCACTATGTACTCTCCATGATTTCTCCATAGTTGGAGGAAAAAAACCAAAACATGTATCACAATGTTTAACTCTATGTAACAGTATATCCTTAACCTAAACTTGAACATTTGTGGTGTCTTAGAGCTCTTTACAACAGAGGAAATAAAATTAGAAAAAAAAAAAAAAAAAAAGTGGTTCTAGGAATAAAATATTTCAGTATCTCAAAGTATTAAAAAAAATATTTAGACATGTAATTTCCAGTGACGTCAAATGGAGATACAGAACTCAGAATACTTTAGAATTCCCCTGTCAGGTTTATGGTACTACTGCACTTTAGCAACATGCCAAAATAGAGAGTCTAGATCATACCATTTGTAAGTATTTAGATACTGTATATCCTCAAATACCTGAATCTCAGAATTTAGCCATATAATTTCCACTAACTTTTCATGTAATTTAGATTATTCAGTTACTTAAGTTTCAGTACTGGCAAGAGGAATGACTACATTCCTTAAAAACTTGATCATTCTTTTTCAAAATATTGGATTAAAGTACCCAACATATTCCCAGTACTTTGGAAAATTTTAGTTTCTGTCTTCTTCTGTGGCTGCCTCCATTCTCAAAAATGAAATATGAGCATTTCTTTACCTCACAAACTTGTTGGGAGGAAGCCTGATCTTCCACATCAATAGAAGTGTGACTGGTACAAATAGGAAATAAGGCACCTAGAGGAAAATTACTTTCAGGTTTTCTATCCTTCTATAACAATCTGCTGCCAGCACTTGGTCCTTTGTTACTATGTTAGAGACTAGCCTTTGAGAAGTAAGTATAATTCCACGTCCAGCTTGATTCAGCTAGGACTCAGTTTTATCTGAAAATGTCTATCTATGTTTATGCTAGAAACTGTCTTAATATACGTCCATGAATTTCATTTAGGTCTCCGACACAGCACATGGAAACCTTCCATAACAATCTCAGTACAAGCCAAAAAAAAACCCTCTCATCCACACAGGTAATTCTACCAAAGCTTCCATGATGATTATTAACAAGCTGTCTGTGCTTAAGAAGGAAAAAAAGAACTAATCACATTTAAGTATACCCCTGTATGCTGCCTACTAGCAATAAAGAAAGCTTGGCATATTGCTGCTGTATCAAGCAAAATATAGTCTATTAATTGGTAGAATAACAAGAGCAGATTCATAGGATCTGAAATAGAGGACATTCTCATTCCAATGACTGGTAGAGGCAGGATACCTCCAGCACTGCAACTAGCAGCCAATTAATATTTATTAATTCATTTTCAGTTCACCCTGCTGATTCAATGCACCCTGCTAATTAATTAACCTAAAGAATCCAGAGGTATAACTTTGTAACAATAAGCTTTTGAATACAGTTTATACTTTTTCTAGCTATCCACGAAAAAGAAAGGCTAGGAAACAACTCTCTTTCAGATCATTTTTCAGTCAAGCTCTTATTATCTTATCCTTCTCCTATTTGAATTTCAGGGGGAAGAAAAAAAAAAAAAAAAGAAGGGGAAAAACCACCAACAACAAAACAAAACAAAACAAAAAAACCCCAACCCAATAACAAAAAAAAAAAAAACAAAGCACCAAATAAGCAAAAGCTACAATTGAAGTTCTGCCCAGAGGTCTGTTTAGGAAATTGAGTTACTGCAAAACATTGTACAAAAGTTGTTAGATAGCCTTGTATATCACTTACAGAAAACAGAATGAATTGCTAGAAGGTTTTTGTGTGGACTTCAAGAAAACTGGGAACATTTACATTAGCACCATTCAGTTCCTGAGGGCACTAAGAGGCCTAAAGTGCCCTGACCAGTTGCACCTGGGGCCTCCCACCACTCCTTGCCTGAGGGCCCAGGGGATCTATTTCAGGGTGGGCTTGGGCTGTCAGTCCTCATCAATGTCTCAGGAGCAGCTGCCTGCAGTCCCATCACAGCTATGCCTGCTCACAGACTTTCCTGATCCTGACTCCCATCCAGGCTTTGATGTCTCAGCCCGGCAGTGGGCTGTCCCCATCCCTGGGGAGGTGCCCAATGTCCACCTGCCTGGGGTGGTGGGATGGGCCCTGGCTTTGAGGCCTGGCCCTGCACCACCACCTCCAGCAGCCCCCAGGGGTCCACCAGCCCCTGCTGTACGCTTGCAAGCAAGGTACTTGGTATCCAAACATGGATACTGTTTAATGTAAATAATGAAGGAACTTCTCAACACTAAGACGGTTCCTCTGACTATTCATCAGCTTCATAAATTCTGAACTTTGTTAGTCACTGTTCAGGGGTAAATGCAAAGTTCAGCTTCTTCAGTAAGTCTCAGGCTTGAAGACATTAAGCCCACAGTAGCTGCATGTAGTTTATCAGCTTTTTCCACTTAAAGTTCATGATCAATTAGAAGATATGATAAACAGTTGTGTTGTGTATTTTATTATTAAATATTTGGTATGAGCACCATGAATACTGGCATCTTGAAGGTCAGTAAGGGATTGGGAAGAATATGGACTACAAACAAAACTTGTATCTTTCACTCCCACCATTCACAAACACGCACCACATGCAGTGTTGTAATACTGAACCAGAATTATACACCATTCAGCCTAAACAATGTTAATCTGTGTTTAGCAAAAAAACCCAAAACCAAATAACTTTTAGAGAATGGCTGTCTTCATCCTGACTGTTATGAAATTTTAGCTCCAATTTTGGAAGTATGTTTGAGGAAAGTATCTTGTTTTTCCAACTGAGGTTTTAATGGAAGAATAGGACTAATTTATCCTATTTTGTGAGAAGTTTACTGGAGGGAATAAAGCATAATAGAGATATTTGCAGATAATAAATTGGAAGGAACAACAAACACTAGTAATAACACAGATAATTCAGCAGCAAATAGTCCCTTTCTGCTGAGCATTACTTTTACCATGCATAGATTACTTCAGCTCATTTCTGCAATGTATTAGCAAACATGAATAAATTCGGGAGATTAAAAAAAAACAACCCCACCAAACAAGAGTGAACAGTGGAGTTGCATTGACACGTTATTCTGCAGTAGTGTGAAACCAAATACTGAGAGGGTATATTTAGATTTTTCATTTAGATACACTGAGCTACAGAGACACTTACGAATCACAGTTGCTTTGCTGCTCTGAAAAGAGTAGGAGGTGTGACTTTTATTTATTTCTTTTTTACTATGTTTTAGATTGCCCAGTCTTTACATGGATGTGCCTATGCAATATTACCCATGTTACACGTAGCTTGTAATAGTTTATCCAAGAACCGCCTTTAAAGACTTTTTTATTAGGTCTGACTGGAATGGAGTTAACTTTCTTAATTAGCAGCTTGTACCGTGTTGTGGTTTAGATTTGTAACTAAAACAGTGTTGATAACACACCAGTGCTTTGGGTACTGCTGAGCGGTGCTCACACAACAACGCCTTCTCTGTTTCTCACATTGCCCTGACAACAAGTAGGCTGGGGTTGGGCAAGAATCTGGGGAGGGACATAGGCAGGAGAGCTGGTGCCAACAGACCAAACACCATATGACAACATGGTCAGAGATAAAAGCTCAGGGAAAGGAGGAGGAAGAGGGCCCATTCATGGTTACAGGTTTATGTTCTCAAGCAACCATCACTTGTGCTGAGGCCCTGCTTTCCAGGAAATGGCTAAACATCTGTCCACTAATTGGAAGTAGTGAATAAAATCCTTATTTTGCTTTGTTTGCATGCACAGCTTTGCTTCATTTATTAAATTGTGTTGATGTCCACCTCGGAGTTTTCAGCTTCTGCTCTGTCAGTTCTCTCCCCGATCCCACGGGGGATGAGTGAGCGAGTGGCTGGGCAGGTGTTTAGCTGCTGGCTGGGATCAACCCACCACAACTGTTTACACTCTTTAATGAAGAAAGCATAATTTTCAAGTATATCACATAAGTAATTATACAAGTTGAAAAATCTATTCAGGAAACAGGAGAATTTTTTTTCTTTTGGTATTTTGAAATAACTGAAAATGATTTTTTTTTTTAATAAATACATGAGTTTTATATAAGTGAGATTAGGCTTTAGCTCATTCTTGAACAAGAAGAAGTTTAGGATCAGGTGTTGCAAATCCTTCCCTCCACAGTGTCCCTATCATTTGCTCCCCTGATAACTGGCATTCAGCATAAGATTTTGTGAGTACAAGAAGTATCTCTTTTGGTTTACCTCAAAATGACAAATAAAGAACATCAAATGATTTGTCTGATTTTTTTTTGTTGTTCTTTTTAATTAATGCTGGTGGTTTTTCTTGTTTTCCAGTGCCTGTCCTGGCTAGGTTGTCTGGTTCTAGGAGGACTTAAGGCAAGCACATTTCTAGGGTTAACACTTTCATTAACATGTACAATCCAAATGTGCAACCCAAATGATTTTTGCTACTGAGAAAAAGGAAAAGTTCTGTACATAGATATACACTCTCTATTTTTCCTTTACCTCAGTTCTGGTGTAGTTTGTATTTAGATATTTTTATGTGCTTTTATCACAAGCAGTAGATTGCAATGGAAAAATATACAAACAAACAAAAAGCCACCTCCCCTTCTCCTCATTAAAAGCAGGGGGAGGAACTTATTAATTTGTTCAGACCATAACATGAAAACATTTAGAAAATAAGTCAGAAGGGTAGGTGATTTGTAAGGATGAGCACAATAGATGAAAGAGAAGGGAATTCACAGAAAAATAAGGAGTATTTAAATATCTGGGACTATCAGGAACACAATACAATTGTGAGGATCTACTATTTAGGAATTCAATTAGAAAAGTTTAACCTAAACCTACCTAACTAGTTCTACTTAAAATAAGTTTAACATGATGAAAAGAAGATTAAGTGAAATGAAAATTATTAATAGGAAATAAGCTCCCTACATTGATACTGTTTCTGTATCTTTGCTTGTGTGCTTCAGGCTACAGAAAGATCTTTGGAGATACATAGCCATACACACACACACACACACATATATATTACTTTTTTTTTTTTCTTTGTTTTGAACATAATTTCATTGCATTTCTAAGCAGAAATTATAAATTACCCTTCAAAACTTCAGGAAAAGTTCCAAAGAACAGCACCTACCTCTGCAAATTGGCCTGTGGTCACTCCAGGCAGCCAGTGTATCTGTCACTCTCTGACAAGTGATGCTCTTAGAACCTTGCAGAACATAATTATCTTCACAGGAAAACTGTACACTTGCACCCACCCTAGGAGAAAAATGAGAAGAAGAAGGAAACAATTAAAACATATTTTAAATATCAACCTCCCCAAATAAATGTAAATGTCACCGAACGACAAAATATTTCTAGGTCCAAATGAAGAATTTAAGGTGGGAAATTCTGCTCCATCATTATTATATTCATAAAAAACAACTTATACTATAAGCAACAGGTCTACTACTTAGTTTGTCCACCTTTTAAAGAAGTAAGGCCAGGAATATAAAGCAATTATGATATTAAGTTTCATCCTTTGAACTATGACTTCAATGAATGCATAGAGAAATACATTTTTTAAGAAAATATATAATCACTGTTCCTTCAGGCAACAAAATTTTCTTCACAAATAATTTCAACTTCTCCATATTCTCTTAAGTGAGAGAATAAGCAGATATATATGGTAATTTGTCAATATATACGACCAGGAAATATTAATTTCAGTAAATGGTAATCATTCATTAAATATTCCTGACCTTGCTGAAATTTCCTGTTAAAACTATGCTAGATGATAACTTTTATCAGGACTAAAATTTGACTGTAACACTTGTAACTTTGAAATGTGTCTCTCTGGAATGATTTACAACTTCATTCTTTTTTTTAATAGATAATTTATTTCTGAACAATGCTGACCAACATTTATGAAGAAATAAAAACCTGTATATAGTTACTCTGTATGTCAAAGAGAGCTTTCCTAAACAGTATTTACATTTCTGCTTCCATTTATTATTTCTGACATTCTTTGTTTGCATCATAATCATCAGGTTTTGTTATTAGCTTTCTTGCACATTTAAATCTGTGTCTGATAATCTCATGTGGTGAACTAAGTGATCTTGATAAAGCAGATTTCTCAGTTTGATCTTTCTAAGTCATTGAGTCCTAAACACCAGGGGATAGCTAGATGGCAGTTAGAAAGCTCAGTGGTTAAAATTGTGCCGTGGAGAATAGCAAACGATCTCACTCACTAATGTCCAGCTGATTCCTACCCTTCAAGAAAAAATATTGTAATAGTTTCTCAGAGGATCTCACAAAGACAACTATATTGTTTACATTACTATCATAGAATCAAAGAATGGTTCGGGCTGGAAGGGACCTTTAAAAGTCATCTAGTCCAACCCCCTGCAATAAGCAGGGACATATTCAACAAGATCAGGTTGCTCAGAACCCCATACAACCTAACCTTGAATGTTTCCAGGGATGGGGCATCTGTGGGAAACATGTTGCAGTGTTTTTCACTCTGAGGATGGCGAAACACTGAAACAGGTCTCCCAGAAGGTAGTAGATACCCCATCCCTGGAAACATTCAAAGTCAGGCTGAACTAGATGAATTTTAAAGACCCCTTCCAACACAAACTATTATTTCCATTAAAAAAGGGATCAGCCTTTTAAAGCTGTATTTTAACTTAGTTGATTTGTGATTTCAAAGGTAATTATCACTTCACTTAATTTCCTATTGTTAACAATGAATATTTTTAACTTCTGTTTTTCACATCTTTACCTCCCTAGTCACTGAGCAAATTTGTGGTCTCTGGAAGTGTTGTGTTTTGTTTTGTTAATTCTCTATGTAAACTTTCAATTAAGCGAATAAATCACTTTCCATTTCTTTCTTTTTCTTTTTTAAATTTCAACTGTATCAAAGCAAAATTTCTGCTCTTATAAAGAAGGCTAGAATTTGACTGAAAGATACCATTTTTTAGAAAGAAAAAAATTCCATAAGAAATACTAAATGTAAGAAAGTTCATTTAATTTAAAAAAGTTGTTAAGAAAATTTAAAAGCTACTTTTGTTACACATGTCAGTGGAATTGTGGAAAAAATATTTTATTTTCACAATGCCACTCATACCATATAATATTTAAGGAGAGCTGAAATGTTATTGTTTATATCCACTTGAAGTATCATTTAAACATTCTACTGTTTTGAGATGTCACATGAAAATAAAATGTAATATTGACCCTGAAATTGTATTGTTTACGTTCCCATTCATCTAGCAAAGTCTGAGTTGCCATTTCTCCCTTCAAAATGAATCCAATCCACTGGATTTTTTTTAAATCACTGAAAATCACCTCCCCTACTTCCCGAACTGAATGCAGTAAAAGCATGTCAGAAGGACATAATGAAAAGGTTAAGATTTCAATACCTTTTTGTTTGCTTTATGATATTAGAATGAATGCCATTATTATGCTGAAAACAATGAAACCCTTTTCAAAGAACTTGTCATCATTGAGTCAGTTGGGTCTCAGGCTGCCTTGAAAATAAACCTGCCTTTCCATCAATCCTACTCACAAGGTGTCTTTCAGTAGACTGGAAAATATTTTGAATAATGTGCATTTTCACATGTTTTAGTTCAGATTAATATCCACAGTTGTCATTCTCCTGACAAGAACAATAGCTCCTTCTGGTGTCTATACTTTCCTCTTAGAAAAGAAAAAAAACATTGCCTGCCATTAACTCTCCACAGTATTTTCACTACATTGGAGAAATGCAAGCAAGAGCAAATATTATTTTCCCTTGTCTTATGGAAGAGCTTGATTTGTCATTTCAGAGAAAGAAAACTAAATTCCAGACAAATTATCTATTTAAATATCAAGCTATAAATAAATAGCTAACTTTAAGATAGCTATGTTTTAAATAGATAGAAAAAAAAAAAAGATTACAGAACACGAAAAACAGTTGCTGTTGCATAATCAGTTTTCAGGTAACAAGTAAGGTTTAAGAGGAAAATAAAATTTTATTGTTTCTCTCAAATAATACTCAGAATTGGAGGCCCAAAACATGCACACAAATAACAACTGATCAAAGTATATTAACGTGTTTTATTTATCATATCTTACATGATGTTGCTTGTGCTATTTTTGAAAACCTTATGCATTCATTTATCTCCATGAACCGTAAGATACATCTGGTGAAATGAAAATATTATCAGAGGCTGAATGGGGTAAAGGAAACATGAGAATAGCCTTGCACTGTCCATTGAGTAAGCATTACTCATACCTAAGCTCCAGACAAGATACCTTTAACCCACATTCATTCATAAAAGACTGTGTTCAAAAATACAGTCATCTATGTTTTGCAAGGTTCCTTGACATTAGATTCCCTCAGATATCTTGAAATATACTTTGACCTTTAAGGTTCTTTTGGGCTTTCTCTCTTCTTGATGTTTTCATGCACTGCTAGGAATTTTATTGTTGGGCTATCCCATGTTGGGGCTTACCAGTTTAGATCTTTGGACCTGTTTCACCAAAATTGTTTTAGATCCCTTTCTCTTTCAAATTGCAGACTAGAGGGGAAAAGAAGCAATTCTGTCTCTTACCCTCTTCCAGCTTACCAGTGCTCTTAGACCTGCTGTTATTTCTTAACAATTGTTCGTACACCACTGACTTGGATCATCACTAGATGAGAGTCTGCTTGGCCCACAGTGTATCATGAGCACATAAAAACTGTATGACATTCATAGATTCACAGAAAAAAATAGATTGGAAGAGAACATCATATAGTCCAATTCCACACTCCAAGTAAGTCCAGTTGGAACTGAGGGCTCAAGGCCCTGTTCAGGTGAGCTCTGAATGCCTCCCTGGATGGAGATTCCAAAAACTCTCTCGGAAACTTGCTCCAGTGTTTGACCATCCTCAAAGTAAAAACATTAATTATTACTATATTTTTAATCCTGAATCTAGTAGTAATTAACCATGTCCCAACTTATGTCCATTGCCTCTTGTCCAGTCACCATCCACCTCTGAGAACAGTCTGGCTTTCTCTTCTCTACACTCTCCTGTTTCATATCTGTAGACAGCAACAAGATCCTTGAGATTCTCTTAAAGGCTGAGCAAACCCAGAATTCTCAGCCTCTTCTTATACGTCATGTGTTCAGACTCCCCCACATCCCAATCTGCTGAACTTACTCTGATATCTGTAGTTAACAGAGTGAGAAAGGCCCCTTCCAGTGTGAAATCATTATATTTTCCATTAAATATTTAGGCTATGGGGTTAACTCTTTGCAGTGACGCTTCTGGCTCTCCACTAATAACAAAGCGGTCCTAGATGCTGCCCTTAATGCTTTCAACTAAGTATTTGATTTGGAGGAATTAAGAAGAATTAAGAAGAACAGGTATGCTCTGCACCCTTTATGGCTATAAGGAGAGACTCAAGCAGAGGAGGAAAACTGAAAATAGTAAAGTAAAATACTCTCCAGAATAACAGTCGAAGTATACAAGTATCCCTCAGATGAATACATAGAGACACTTTAATACATCTTGAGAAATGGTTATATTTTAGTATCCCATTTTTACCTAGTCTTCTACCAACTGATGTTTCTCTCCTCAATACATCAAGTGATAATAAAGACCTAGATAAAAATTACATTTGTTTTCCTAAAACAGCAGACCTTTGTACAGCAAGTGTATACTATATTTTTGTATCATACAATTTTGCTTGCAGCTGCTGTACTTACCAAGTTGAATCAGAATATATAGAACAGTATAACAGCAAACATCTTCTGGACACCTCATCTCTCTCTAGCCAGTTTATTGAAAAGCTTATTTCACTTCATTATTTTTTAAAACACATTTAACTGCTGCCCTGTTGCCAATGAAATCATGACTTTTTAAGACAATCATAACTGATTGTCTTAATGTTCTAGTTGTTTAAGAATTCTCATACTCCTTTAAGGGTAAATAGAGAAAAATCCAAAAAGAGTAGGCCAGTCAGAAATAGAATAGATTTTTAAATTATTTTTCCTTTCAGTTATTCCCTAGCTTGGAAGAGCCCTGATTCAGGAGCCAGCTTTGATTAACTTCCTTTCTGGAGTTGCAGAGAACTTTGCAGAATTCCCTCTAAGTCCTATGAAGTTTTGCTTTCCATTTACTCTTAGGTCTCGCTGTCCATTCCCTGATAAGCAATTTGTAAATCTTTGCATGAGCTGGAGGCTCCCATCTCCTTCCTTTGACCCTCTTCTCTGACACACCTTGAAGTCTCTTCTCTTTTTCCACAACAGGGAAAACCTTCTTCCTTTCTGCACACGAGTCCATTTGACGTCATGTCTTTTTTAATAAATATAACAAGAGCTGAAAACAATAAAAGCAAGGTCATGGCACTCACCACAGTCTCAAACACTGAATTTGCCATGTTTCCAACACTTTTAAACTTCTACATAGTGGGAAACCAGACAATTCTCCCTAATGTTTCTTCTATGCTGTCCAAAGAATTCTGCCTTTCTTACACAGAAAGATTATAATGCTCTGAAATTCCTATTTAAAATGCATTGATTTAAAAAAGAAATAAGCAAAAACAATCCAAGATATGCAATGGACTGGACTGGAGCTATTTTGACAAAGACCCAACAAATTTAAAACTAGGGAAACAATACATATCTGTAGTTGCATGTTTTGTATACATATAACAAGAAATACCTTCCTCTTGGTCATATAGAAAACTAAATGTGCCTACCTGAAGTCAGAGCCCACCCTTTTCCCATTTTCAGGAATTCCAGGATCAGGACATGTATCAGATGCAATTGCATCCCCACCCTGGGTCACTGTAAAGTAAAGGAAAAAAAAAATAAAATGTAGACATGCAGCTGTAAAGATGACTCTTCACTTTTTCCATACATTGACTTCCATGGTCTCAATTTAATCATATGTATATTCATAACTTTTCTTGAAACAGTATAACTTATTACCAAAAAGAAGCCCCATATAATTGATTTCTTGGGTGTATTGTTTATTTCATTTGGTTATAATGAAAAAAACATGGTTTGCTTCTGTGGGAAAATAAATTATTGATTTCCTATGGTCAGTCATCTTTTTATGGATATACTAGGATCCATGGCTTTTCTCAGACTGGGAAAACAACATTTTGTGGAGTTACCTTTTGAAATATTCACACCACACCACTGTAAGATTAAAATAGCATAAGAGAATAAAATCTCATTTAAGCTTCTATCCGTAATAAGACTTGAAATAGACAAAAGTCAAGAACCCAACTGTAATACAGAAATATTTTCATGAAAGTAAACTTCATCTCAAAAATATACAGAAAACCCTACAGAGCAACACATTTATACCCAGCTCAATATGTGCTCATGTAAACGAGGCTCAAAATCTCTATTTTGTGCTTTCAGGTAGGAGTAGAAAGAGAAGATATCCTATATTGTTCCATTCCTTTTGTACTCCATTCTTTCTCCCTCCGGACCGTCAGATATTTAAATAATACTAGGCATATAAATCTATAACCTTATAGTCCTTTCAAAACTGAAAATTATTTGAACATTCAATTTTCATTTTTTTTTATTCTTCATTTGTAAAAGGTATTTAAGGAAATGTGGAATTAAAAGTAATTAATCATAAAGAAAAAACATAAAGTAACAAGGCACAACACTGTGAATATACAGAAAACCTGAATACACATCACAGAATCACGGAATCACAGAATGGTTAGGGTTGGAAGGGACCTCTGGAGATCATCTAGTCCACCCCCCCTGCCAGAGCAGGGTCACCTACAACAGGTTGCACAGGACAGCATCCAGGCGGGTTTTGAATGTCTCCAGAGTGGGAGACTCCACCACCTCTCTGGGCAGCCTGTTCCAGGGCTCCACTACCCTCAAAGTAAAGAAATTCCTTCTCATGTTAAGATGGAACTTCCTATGTTCAAGTTTATGCCCATTACCCCTCGTCCTATCACTGGGCGCCACTGAAAAAAAGACTGCTCCCATCCCCCTGGCATCCTCCCATTAAATATTTGTAAGTATTAATAAGATCCCCCCTCAATCTTCTTTTCTCTAGACTAAAGAGACCCAAGTCCCTAAGCTTTTCTCCATAAGAGAGATGTTCCAATCCCCTAATCATCTTTGTAGCCCTTGCTGGACCCTCTCCAGCAGTTCCCTGTCCTTCTTGAACTGGGGAGCCCAGAACTGGA
>NW_009648340.1:597772-649960 GCF_000708025.1 Charadrius vociferus
ATGAATATGTTGAACAAGACTGGGCCCAGTACTGACCCCTGAGGGACACCACTTGTTACTAACCTCCAACTAGACTCTGCACCACTAACCACAACCCTCTGAGCTCTATCTGTAAGCCAGTTCTCAATCCACCTCACTGTCCATTCATCTAACCCACACATGCTTTCTATCCTGCATGCATGCACATATGTGTCCATGCAGTTACATGCCTCCTGTCTCTGTTTCCTCCACAGAAGAATAGAGCTAGTAGTAATTTGTGGATCGCATTTTTAATCTTAAAAGATTTTTGGGAAACTCTTAAGGACGGGGCAGAACATTCTTCCTGAATAAAAAAAAAGTTAGTTGGAATATTTTAGCTGCACAAAATAAATTGCACAAGCCTGAATGGATTACAGATGACAGTATTACAGCTGAAAGGTGATGAGAGATTAGATGTAACAAGTGGTTGGTGTTACCACACAGTGATATGCTTTCTAATTGAATACTGTGGCAAAAAGAGTACTGACAAGCAGCACACATACCATCAGATGGTAAGAGCTATAAATCTTTGTCTATTTTAACAGCATCAGGGACAATTAATTTATATAGAAATCCTAAGTTTTACAAGAGAAGACTTAAAGAAATAAAACACTGCATTACTGCATTACAAAAATATAACTAAGACAAAGCATTTGTAAATATTAAAATGCTTACCTGAGTATAGATTCTTCTTAAAGTAGAGAAACTGAAACAATTTCTGTATATTTCAACATTTGTCTACATTCTTTTCATTTTGGCATATAGAATATTTTAAAAGTATCAGAAAAGAAAGGAATCACCTCTGTCTCCACACCATTTTAACACTATTTACTGTATTGTATACTGTTTGTCCCAGAAATCTTTATTTAAGCTAGGTGAAGAAAGATTATGATAATCTCAGAAATCTTTTTGCAGGCACAGTTAAAAATATTATGTTTCACCTAATTTTTTTTTTTCCCTGATAAATAAAAAAACTCAAGCATGAGTAAAAATCCAGTTCAGCGGGACTAAAGTATGTCATCTGGAATTCACCATCTTGAAAATGCTTTGGACCAAGAGCCCAATCCTGCTAATTTCATTAGTATTACTTAGATTGATAAAGATTTGTGTGTGTGTGAATAGAGGCTTTCAGAACAAGTTTATACTAGCTAGTAAACATGTATTTTATTCTAAGAATTTAATTTTTTAGTTTCTTGGGAAGTATCTGCATTGAAGTACTGATATAGTCAAAAACTGATCTTGCTAGAAAAGCAGCCTGCTTGTACATTGATGTTCCTTAAAATAAATAATCTTCCTACTAACATTTCTTCCATTTTTTCAGGAAAAAAAAAATCAAATACTTACTAATTTTAGCAAAGAAGTGTAGCTATGTTAGTGGAAGTGAAGTTAAATTTTGACTACTGAATCACCAAAACATGAAAATAAGCAATATGACCGATACAGTTATTCGACATATCAAGTTTACTAAACTTGAAACTTATGGTAACGACTGTAATACAAGCTGGAGAACGCTGCCTTTGCTACCGTGTTTTAAGCACAAACACATTGCAGTGAAGCTACCTCCTTTTACAGACATAAAAAATGTGTAAGTCTCTTGTTTGGGACAACAGTGAAAGTTAACTGAGACATTACTCATAGCACTGAAGTGATCTCCCCAGATGGATGATGACCCTTGCAAAATTTTCTTCTCAGCCACTACCTTCCTCTGTCAACATTCTCACACCAATATCAGTAAAAGGGTAGTTCAGGCTATTGTTTACCCAGAGAAATATTGTCTCTTGAAACAGGGCAGGTATCATATGTCTGGAACTCGGCACATCTTCTTGGATGTCTAAAGGCCTTGTTAAACATGGCCCAGGTTTCAGCTTCTACTTTCCCCAATGAACTGTCAAGTGTTTTTTAACAGATGGTGGTTGCACGACATGCTGTCATAACAAAATAAATCCAATTCCCTGTAAAACAAGCCTGTCTGATTTTATCTTTCCAGATGGGAAAAAAGGAACAAATTTCTCAAATTAGTGAAACCATTTATTACCTTTAGTGGTTCAGGGACACCAGGGACTTTAGTGCATTTATAAATAAAGTATATACTTTCACATGTTAGTATGCTTAAAACCTTTACCTGCCAGTATTTTGGAATTTACCTAAAAATTACTTTTTAAGATTTTAAGATTTTTTTTTAGCTCCAACATTTGTTATCATTCAGACTAAAAATAGATGAAAAGATGCCCAAGTGAATCCCTGTCAGAGACCTTTATCTTCCTCAGTTTCAATCCTGTCAGATTTCCCCTTTATCCACCGCTATGAAGTATGATCCACTGCTACTGAGATCCATAACATGTGGGAGGAGAAATTATCATCTTTGATGTGAGTATCTCACTTCCAGAATATGTTTAAAGCTTGCAGTCTCTTTCTGAAAGCATCTCTTAGACATGTCATCTACTATTCATCCAGTCACATGCCCAATCTTTCACTGTTTTACCTTTAAAGAAAAAGACTTTTGTACGCCCTTGAAAGACCCATGTCTTACCTGTTTGTACCTTTTCAAAATGATATTGTATAAAGATTCATTTTCCTAGGGTGTTATATTGTTTCATGCTTTTTGCATCTTTCTTCTGATTTTTTCTTCTTTATCGTATGAAAATTAAATTGCTTCTCTTTACTTTCAAAGCTTATTCACAGACTATCTGTATTTTAACACTCATCTCAATTTTCATTTTAAAATTTTTAAATTTCAAAACAATGACAATATTAAGCAAGATGGAAGATAATTTTCCTATTTAAAGCT
Organism: Charadrius vociferus; assembly: GCF_000708025.1. Classification (NCBI taxonomy): domain Eukaryota; kingdom Metazoa; phylum Chordata; class Aves; order Charadriiformes; family Charadriidae; genus Charadrius; species Charadrius vociferus. Next base: position 600,579 of record NW_009648340.1, read on the forward strand.
TGCAAAACTTGGAAATAAATAGCAATTATGCAGAAACTTTGACACAGCTATGCACTAATTAGTAGCACTTATCTTAAAGCACTAACAATGTCCCTCCATATAGTGAATATAAACTAAATATTTATAAATCTGTATTTATGACAAGTAAATTTAGGACCAGTCTAAATAATACTAGCCCCTCTCAATATATTCTCCATACATTCCCAGTATACCTTCTCTGTTTTAAAAAGATGTTAAAGAGCATATAATCCTGGCAAATACCAAAGTAAGATACCGCTTTACATGCATAATTCTTCACACTGTATACCTGTTGCACTCAGCTCTTCAAGGAACCATCAGTTAGAGAAAACAGTGTGTGTTCCATGAGACTAACATCAGAAAAAGTATTTGAAGTCACGGGGTGAGGAAAGATTCTAGTCAGGTTTTGGTGGTTTTTTTTAATATTAGTTACTGTGGAGTCTAACAGACTCTCTGCCTTTCTCTTTTTTTAACAGAGGGTTTGAGAACATCAAAGATGCTTTAACCACCAGACATGTCTGCAGTATAGAGACAGAGCAGTCTCAGTGGACACAACTTAACGCTGGAACTTCTCAACATGCCGTGCTATTATATACCACAAAACTCACATATTCTCAGGCTTTTCTGCAGAAATAGTTCAAGAGAAGCTGCGAGTTCACTAACGTGATGGACAGCTTTTCAGTCTATATACAAACTCTATGGTTAAGACCGGTGACAAATTTTTATTTGTTAAAGAAGTCTATTTCTTTACTGACTGAGAACGAATCAACATGACTTCTTCCATTTTCTCAGCTGGGATCACATAGACTACAGTTAGTACAACTCTGGAGGTCGTAATTATTGTTTTACTTGGTATGTAACATAGAAAAAATAGAACTCCTTTAAGACATTTCACATGTTCTGATTCTAACACAACAGTACAGAAGACCGGCAGTAACTGTAAATAGAAATCAGACTTTAAAAAGTTGTAATCATAATCATAAACAATTATTATTAACATCCTAATTTAGCTCAGCATTTGGGAAGTGTTTAACTTTAATCAAGGAGCAATATTAGGCAGGAAGAATGGACGGTGCAACATGTTTCATGCAGCAAGACAAGCAACATGAGATCTCCCTTGTTATAATATCAGTTCTACTCCAGGCAAGCTTCCCTGCTCTAGATCTATTTGGAATCTGAATATACATTAATGATCTACTCATGCTCATATAAAGCATGTGATGAAGTGCTTTGAAAGGCTGAACCTCAAAGCAAAAAATGATTATGTATAGATACATTATACTGCATATGTTTCTTCAGTAGCCATTAGGTTAGTTGCTTCAGGCTACAACACCTACAGTTTTAAACTTCACAAGTTTTGGCAGTCTGTTTGGACATCTACTCATTCTCCTAGTGATATCAGTTACTTATAGAAAGGTTTTGGATATAAAAAAAAAAAACAAACAAAAAAAAATAAAACACCCACAACCCTCCCCCCCCATAAACCCAGGAATACTCATTCCTTCATTAATTTGTTTTGAATAATTTTCAAATTAAGCCACAAATTGCAAATATCACCTGTAAGAAGGCCTTGTCAACTACTGCATGGAGGCTAGAGAAGAAAAGACCCTAAAATTCACTGTGGAAAGAAATTACCAGAAATGGCAGACTGACAAGTTTGTAAACTGAACAAGACTTTGCAGTGAATTAGTACTTTATCTCTCTATTGTGATGAAAATACAAACTGACATATGTAAATATCAACCTCTTTCCAGCCAAGAAGTCACACATAAGAGCAATTGCACTGTATCAATGAAATAAGATATTAGATGCACTAATTAATGTATTAGAGCCACATCTTAATTACTTCTTAGATTTACATTTATTTACATTTTAATATTTGAAAAGGTTGATTCATATTTAAAAAAAAACCCTAACAGTTTTATACATAAAATTGGTTTCTCACTATAAGAGTATTTTAGCTTTGAAAATTTGCAAGGAAAGTTTAATTATGCCTCTTGCTTTAAAAAATCAGATTAAAAAAAAACATTTCTGCAACAGAAAATATAAAAACCTATAATTTTCACATGCTAAAGAGAATTCCTTTAGGGTTTTTTTTTAAATAAGCTCTAGTGCCTTCACACATTTGAAAATCATCATCCCACTGGACTGCAGCTGTCAACACTTAGTTAAAACACATTATCTCTGCAGTTTACCAACATATTTATGACACTCCTTTCTCTAGAAGCTGGGGATTTCTACCAGTAGTCTTACACTTGCTATAACCAAAATAGCTGGTATGTCCCACTTACCCTTGTTATTCCTTAGTGATCACAAGGCCTGAGAATAGATTGCCTTTACATAAATCCAATAGTGGTTTTATCCATTCTTAGAGAATAAATCAGCAGTTAAAAAAAAAAAAAGTTTTTTTCTCATTTTGTTTTGTTCTGTTTGGGTTTCCCAAGGGAATTTGACCAACTCTCTTTTGCATCCACCTTTGTTTTCAGCAGCTGAATCTAAGATTTATAGCAGCTTAATGAAGCAACGTAAGGCTCAGCAGATGCACAGCTCTGTCAATCTGGGAGCTTATTAGTCCAGCTTTTCTTGAAGTTGTGAAAAGCCTCCTCACTCACAACAACATTTGTTTTTATATTTACCTCTAGATCAATACAACAATTTAAATAAATATATTTTCACATAGCTAAGAAATTCTACATTTGGGAACTGTGGGAACAAATTATCAAATATTTAACGTTTTAGTGTAATTAAACATTTGGATTTTAGCCTGATTAAAATACTACTTAAAGGGTAGAGGTGAAAAGATCAATTTTAGTTTTAGCAGTAGGTTATAATTTAAATCTGTTTTCCCTAAGAAATAGAATATGTTGGGAATTGGAATATATTCTATTTCCCCCATTATCTATGGCGAAATTCCTACAAGTCACACAAAAATTACAGTTCAGAATCATATATTCACCACACGTACTTTGGGGGAAGCACTAGTCGAGGTCTTCCACAATGCACAGACAGTTATGCGAACTCCTGAGATACTGCTTGGTTCATTAAAGATAAAGCTGCATCATGAAAGATAGAGACCCCTTTCATAATTGCAAACAGCAGATTTTCACAGGTACTGAATTCATCAGACCCCAGGAACAGACAACTGAGCTCCCAAAAATCAGGCCGACCATGCTGAAAGCATGTATCTGATTTCCTTTAAATGATGGTCCACACACAAGCAGCTACTATGCACAAGTACCATTAACTTAAGTGCAAGAAAACTTCAGTGGCTCTAAAAAGCGGAAATTTTCCAGTGAGTGAAATTCACTCACCAGTGATTCAATACAGTTCCACCAGACGGAATTTATAAGTTTACATTATGCTTCCTTACAGTTAAGGAGTTAACACCATAAACCAAGGTGTTACCAAGAGTACCTTAAGATTACAAAATCTGCCACTTATTAAGACGTGCCTGAACTGAAGCTATCCATGCCTGAAAATGTACAAACCAAATTTTGTCATTTCATTTTAATTTATGATTTATGGAGGATACCAATTTAAAAATATTGTCCCTTAATTAATCCTGATACTTAAATAATGATCTATGTCACGTCTTTATATTGCTCAAGGTCCTGAGTTGAAGACAGAGAAGAAACTGTCCCACATTACTGCATAATAATTATATTGTGCTGTCTTTGTGGCTTACTTACAGTAAAACTATTTAGCGCTCACCTATAGTCATCAAACCTATTAAGTTCTTTTAACATTAAAGACATTAATATAAAAGTATTATAAGAAGTATTATAAGCTCCTTGCTCTTTAGTCATTAGTTTTCACACTGTACTTTGTATTCCAGTGTTATTTCATAACTTGCTGCTGGTGATTTACACCAATTGCAAAGACTAAACTTTGACTGCAAAATATTTCTCTCCAGTCATAAGAAAGTATGTTACTCTCTTAGTATTATATATTACTCAAACACAAGGAAATGGAAAACCACGACCTCAGTGAAGTCAAGAGATAAAATATCAGTAATAATAGGGGGTGTAGGATTTTATCTGTTAAGCAAATGATTAAAAAAAATCTTTAAAAATAAATACATCACTATTTATTTTTCACAGCACATGCCAGGAAGGGAAAGCAAAAACTTGATATGAAAATGAAATTACCATTATACATGTGTCCTTTGCAGATCACACAATAAGCTACGTGTAAGGCTTAAACACATAGCTCAGAGTAAACAAAATTGTTGCTTTTTCCAATACCACTTCATTCAGAAATGTAGTAAATTTACTTTGAAATGACAGAGCTGATGAAGAGTCAGTAGTAAAGGGCAATTTTATGGGATATCCAGAAGCATTCTTTTCAAAAGAAATAAACCCAACATGTTGTTTTGTCTCAGTGGCTTAGAAGTTTGGAAAATTCCATTTTTCACAAGCACCAGGTTATAAACTCACCCTACAATGCTATTTACTTTTAAACATACTGCCACTTTATAACATATTTTATTGATTCACAAGGCTATCTTTTTCTCTTCCTTTACAAAGAGCTATCTAGCATCTTCAAAAAAAAAAAAAAAAAAAGAGTTCAAATACCTTGTCTAGTTTAGTTAGATCAAGTTAACCTCTTTAGTTTAAACTGAAGTTAAACTAACTTTAGTTTAACTACTGGTACATCGCTGTGGTTAGTTGTCTTCCCTTCTCTCCTGATGAAATTAAAACATTTGGGGGGCAGGGACAGAAGTTATTTTGGTCAGAGAAAAAAAAACATCCATAAGAATGAGTACGGTTGTGTAGCATGACAAAGATACTCAGACAGTGAAAAACAAATTTCAAGTACTGCGGCTTTTACAGAAAATGAGAATACAGAGCACAGTCAGAGTGAGGCTGCTCACTCAGGGTACTGAACACTTCGAATTTCTTAATTCTCCATGATGTGGGATACACTGCCAAATGTTACATCAAATCAAGAGTAAGACCAAGGAGCAAAGTCCTGGGCCAGGGACAGAAGGCTGCAGAAGTTGAATACTTCTGTAAGAGATAGGGTTTTTCAAGGACAAAGGATAAGCCCACGCATCAAGGTCAACGCAAGCAGTTTTCAGACAAGACTGGCAAAGCCTGCAGCTTGTTGAAGGTTTTTATATTGTGTTTAATGGGTAGCTCAACTGAACTACACTGAATGACAGAGCAAGAGAAAGCACAGCATTGCAAGCTTAGAATCCTGTTCAGAGCTGGAGACCATTTCTATCGTCATGGACCTCACCTGTTCTTTTCAATTCTCTCTAACTGACCACTCACAGTTGAAGATTTTGAATTTTTGTTTTACTTGTTTTATTCTCCTTGGGGAATCTGTTGGTTCACTGAAGGACCCAGAAGCACATATGAAGATGATACTTATATATTGCTTAATTACTAAACAGTGCATACTGGCCACAATTTACCTTGCTATTCGTCCAAGAGAAAGTGAAAAAACCCTATGATTTATGGATGGTTAGATAGTTTTTCTCCTCAATCAGTGTGGTGTTTTGTTTTTTTTTTTCTTTTATTCTTTTCCACTATTTGTTTCAGTATTCCTGAATGCTGATAAGAAGATGGTTTTTTCCAGTTTTTACAAACATACTACATTTCTAACAGCTCTGATGAACAAGATTAGAAGGGAAAACTTTCCACTGACTCAGATTATTGAAAGAGTAAAGGAGTAGGAGTTGCTTTTCTTTTCGGGTACCCTATTCAGGAAATAATGTTCCAATACCAAGAGAAAAAATGAGAGAAGTTCTGTAAGTTGGTATATAGCAAGTTTAGTAGGTATGATCCCTGGGACACACAAGTAACGTGAGGACAAACATGCTCACTGTGACAGTAGAACTGAATTCTAGTCTGTATCTTAAACAGCATGATCGTTAACATTTCAATCTTTCCACTGATTATGTTTATGCAGAAAACTGAGTGAAGTCAATATAAGATCTGTAGTTTGCTCTGTAGTTTGCTCTACATGCCTCAAACAAAATAATAATCATAAAAGGGGTCAGTAAAAGACTGAACCTATTAATAAGTGTTTATCTCCTGGTTCAAGTGTAAAAGAAAGAGATGAGGCATTCCAAATACATAAAATTTAACAGAACAAAGCCGTTAATTTTAAAGATCTGGTCTCTGCTTAATACTTCAGCTAAATAGTTTTAGTCATATTTTTTTCAATAAAAGACGTTTTATACAGTTACAAAATAAATAATTACATGTATATACATAAATTAAGTTTCTAGGGCTAAATCCACTCTACATGGTAGTTCTTGTAATTGAAGTGCAGTGCTGACATTCTAAGAATTGTATTTAAGTTGCTAGAATACCAAATGTCTACTTATCATGATTGTAAGGGATACACAATCCTCCCAAGGATTAAGCAAGTATATTCCAACTAAACTTTGCGTTACTGCAGTTAAAAGTTCTGTAAGTTAAATCTATAAGCAATCTAACTGTGGATACACCAGAAGCTGCATAAGAATGACAGTACCCAAGAACTCCCAATTTAATATTTAATATGTAACTCGTAGATGGCTCCTCCAGTGGTCATTTTATCTTCTAAATCCACAAAGAACATCACATTTAAAGCAGCATTTACAAGGCTAAATCAAAAAGTAGATCATGGCCATTTACTTCTGTGAACACCTAAAATTCAAGTAGCCCTTTTTGGGGGGTTTTTTGGACTACTTTGTGCAAAGTACATCTGTTCAGAAGACAGACTATTCTTTCTGCTGATCTGCCTACATCTATTAAGAAAGAATACTGATCTCCACTCTCTTTTAAGCATCTCGTTCCAGGAGGGACTTCAGAATTGTGAATCCTTAGTACAATGAAGCATTTTCAGACAACTTAGTATAAAATGCCTAACTCCAGAGGTAGGATTTATGACTTTTTTTTTTTTTTTTTATAGTAGTTATATTCCTGTATGCACTTTTCAGGCTCCTACTCAGTGAAAATGATTGTGACGTTGTCTGTAAACATCAGGAAATATATGGAATTTTGTATAAGAAAGACCATACCAGAAAACTCAGCACCATTTTTCCTCTTATACAGATGTTTTTAACAATTTTTCCAGACTTGTTTGAAAAAAATAAACATAATTGTTCATATTCCTCACTGAAAAGTGCCCAGAAGCTATTAACATGACCTAAATTGACATTTAAACACCATAAGTCTGCAGAGTGAATATTATATGACACTACTTCAAAAGACAGAATTCTGCTTTTCAAACCAAAGTGCAAGAACTAGAATAGCGGCAGTACATAATCTGTCCTAATATTTTTACACAGACTAGCTCAGACCATACATGAAACAAAATTAAAATGTCCTGTGCCCTAAATTGTCTATCTATAACTGCTGTAATTAGAGACAGTATCCAAAAGAGAAAAAACACCATATCACGATAAGTGAACAACCTCAGACCAGAACATTTCTCCAAATAAAAATGCAGGCTCCAACATTTTTTGCTAATTCTGTAAAGGCTCAGTTTCAAGTTATAGAGAAATTAAGTAAAAAAGTCAAAATAAATGCTCTTCTTTTGTAAACAGTGATGTGCAGCTGTATACAGTATCTCAGACTGGATATCTTTAAAATATACAGCACAAATATTTAAAACACTACAGTTTTGCTCTTTTCTTTCCTTCATTGAGATTAGCAGGGTGGATGTCAGCTGCAACATGTTCCCTCCTACTCTTCTCACTATGACAATAATAATAATAAAAAAAACCCCTAAGTAATTTATCACAATTTTCTATGGCATCTGTGTATCAGATACACACTTCTCTCTTGAATATGTAACCTCAATCATTCTGGCAGGTCTGTTTATTCAGGTGAAATGCCAAACTGATAATTCATAATTCCTTTCCCTCTTTCTTACACAGAGTCAGTGACTTATTCATGTCAACGTGTTAATTCTTGAGGGAAAGGGGCAAAGAGGTTATATTGGCTCCCCAAATATATTCCAGTCTTCACAGTGTAAGTAAACTGACACAAGCTTTGAATAAACAATGGTTTGGGCCCTAATATAAAAGGAGAAGAGAAACAAATACATCCTTTTTGAGGTTTGGCCCATTAATCACCTTTTAAAAACCGCCACGCCTTCCTATCTTTCTCTATCACCACATAAAACTGAGATTTTATTGATAAAGTATGTTTTCTAAATGAATTCAAAGATATAGCTGTTCGCACCCATGAATGAAGGTGTACTGTTCAGACGATCTACCCTGTTAGGTGGTTGTCTGGGTTTTTTTAATCACATATAAAACACATTGGTTTATGGATCAATTCATATATTCTGTCTTTACATGCAATATGATGATATTAGTAATCCAAACAGGAATTTGGTTAACTTTTGATGAATTTTGAATAGTCCTTCTTGAGAATCTAACTGTCTTAGATTCTCTGAAGTCTTCCAACCTGATGGAAGAATCTCCCTTGTCTTTTTAAACCAGTCCAAGGTACATTTTATCAGTGTCCCATTTCTAGCTAATATCAGAGCAGTTAAGCTTTACAACTGTGTAAAATGGAGCTCATGGTAATTAATTGACAAAAATGATCAAATACTGTGCATGGGCCTTTTGAAGCTACCTCAGCATGGAAATGTTCTCAAAAGTCATTATGCTTTTCCCTAGATAACTTGAAACAGATATTCTGTAATCTTGTTGCCACTCCCAGAGTTTCTTAAAAATGAGCATTTCATTTTGAGATCAGTTTAGAGATGAATACTTGCTCCTCTTTCTGAGGCTGACAAGTCTCATTTCACCCATGACAGCCTCCAGCTGTTAAATAGAAATATGAATCGAATGTGGACTACTGATGTGAAAAGCCAGTTCCATTGCCTTGACAAAAGGAACAAGTAAGATCTAGTTAGGTTGTGATTGTAGCAATCATATTTTATTACTGTGTTAGGATTTGTAGGACAGTGGCCCCCACACTAATAAACAAAAACATTTGACATAGGGTTATGTTATTTGACATCTGTATATATGAAAATGTCAAACAGGCGAAATAATCACTACCCTAATTGGACTAAGCCATATGAAGCAACACACTGCAACATTCCAGATCTCTATGACAATGCATTTCAGCTCCTTTAAACTGAAATGCAGTTACTTACCAGAGAGAGCAAAGAAGCACTGTCAATAATTACAGGCAGGTTTTATGTCCTGCCTGTCTTTACTCACATTCTATAAAAGATTAATTGTATTCTGCAGGAAATATTCACTATCATAATTGTCTTTGGAACAGAAGGACCCACTGTAACTGGGATTTATATCTTTTTCTACATTGTCATATAGCTGGGAAGGGGGAAGGCAGGGCAGGTGGGCAGAGACCAGCACTGCCAGCAGTATTTCTGGCTGGTATTGCCACACCAGTGGCAGCAGTAGTGGCAGTAGCCACCAGTAGCAGAGCAGCAAATGCTTCTGAAATGACTCAGATGGCTTAATGGAAAGAAAATGGACTTAGCAGATCACCCCATGATTGCTCTGGGTGGTCTTTATGGGCTCCTGTCAACAGGTGAAAGTAGAAAATAATTCCTGATTTTATTTAATCTAATTAGAGGACCGAGTAACCATAACTGATTGCCATACTCTTAATAAGTTCTTCCAATAGTAGGGGGATTTTTGTTTGTTTTGGGGTTTGGGTTTTTTTTTTTGTTGTTTTTTTTTCTTCATGCAGAAAAATGAACGTTTCTCCTTTGTTGTATATCCCATGGGCTCTGATGCCTAGAAACCCTGGCGTGGTGGGTGAACAGCAAAGAACCAGCTGCATAAATGGAACCAGAGTAGTTCACATCACCTCTGGCCTGCCCTCGGCTTACATCCAGCGCTCTACAAGGGTCCCTGGGAAGGAAGTGTCCTCTGCCTCTTTCTTGCAGCAAAACGGCTAAGTTCTGTATTTCACCTTAATGTGCACAGGATCCTCCCGTGGTTCTCCACTCAATATGAAACCCAAAATCCTGCTTGCATTTGTCCTCTTAGGAATATACCAGTGAAAGGGAAAGCTCTCCTGCTCAGCATACAATAAAAAAAAAAAAAAAGTAAGTTTTTACTACGCAAAATCAGTATATATGGAAGTCAGGGTAAAATGAAAAATGAAACAGCATGAATAAACAAAGAAAAAAATGTCATGGTTGTCTGTTCTGTGTGAGTTAAGAATTGTATCAGGTTGCCCTGCCCAGGCGCTGCGGGGGAGGGCTGTATGGCGGCCGCTGTGAGGAGAGGCCGGGGCTGCCCCGGGCCGGACACAGCGGGTTCCAGCCGGTTCTAGCCGGCTCTGACCGACCCTCCACAGGGTGGAGCCACAGTGAGGGCACCTTGGGGAAAGCTTATTTAAGAAAAGGTATATATAAAGAGGGGTGACAGTCCAGAACTGGAATGGTTTTACTCCAGGATTCTGCTTCTGTTTTATACAGATGATCAGGTGAACTTGCACAGGCCCTTCAGCCCGGATCAAACTTTAGGTATTTAAATAAAAGACTTATTAGGAAGTGCCACCAACCTTATGAATGCTTTTCAGAGGTAACTTTTTCTCCCTCTCTATAAAAAGACTTAGGTTAATAATATTCCTAACTGAATGAATCGATACCTGAAATGAGCTAGGGACAAGCCAGAGCCCCTTTTCAATGTTTAAAGAGAAAAAACAAAACAAAACAAAACAAAAACAGTTAGATGCTCTAGCTAGATGGGGTTTTGGCTTCTGTACAAATTTATACATGTTTTTATTCTGAGCATTAAGTACTTAAAGGAACCATTACCTCCTCCTGTCAGCATTTACTAATCCCTCTAAATGTTCTTTACAGCTTTTATCACATAACGTAAAAAACATTGGTTAGAGGGAGGCATTTATTACCAAGATTAAATTGGTACCTGAAGTGGTTGAAAAATTCTTGCTGTCAGTAAGTAGCCATTTTTATTGCAGTGACTTGTCCTGACAGTTAGACAAACACCAATGTATTATTCATTATCATACAAACACATATTTATATTGGTAATTCTCATCTAAAATCACTTTCTTTTCCAAATCTAGACTTCAGAAATGGAATCTTAAAATGGAAGTTTTGTTTTGTTATTTTAAGTGATTTGACTATTTCAGAGTTTTATGAGTGCAAAAATACAGCTGAATACACATATTTGAATACCTTGCTCATTAGCCCTTTTGGAATCTTAAAAAAAACCCCACCAAACAAACCACTAATTTGCATTTGATATTTTCTAAAATAAAGGAGTGTTGATATGATTTATCCAAAATCACGGAAGGGGAAGCAAAGGGTGGTCCAGCTGGTTGATTGCCATCCACACTGAACCCGAGCATAATATCATTTGCTTTTGGCAGTACTGGAAACAGGTTTCAGGGTACCACATGAGAACTCCTTCTTCCATTGCACAGATTCAGGCTCTTTAGCCTATGAGCACTTAAATATACACACCCATGGAAGCAGGAAATGGGAACAGAAAGAGCAAGAAATGTCTATTTGGTTGTTGGCTTTTGAAAACTGTTTAAAAGTTGTTTTCCAATTCTCATTTCCTCCTCCCAGGTAAGCAAGGAAGGGGTGCCTCATGGTGCACAGGACTTTTATATTCAGGTGGCAGCATTAAAGTAACATACAAAAGGCTAACAAAAAAATGGCCTATGCAGAGCAAGAATACGGCATGGCTTTTGTTTCTTCAGGGTGTCACAGCCACCTACTGTATAATTCATGTTCAAAAATTAGCTTCTAGGCCCCACCACTGAAAAGCCTGAAGCTGTTTTTCAGTCTACTTGTCTCTGAGCCTATGGAGTGTATTTGCTGAACAAGTTATGAGCAGAATTTTAAAAGAAATCAAAACTTACGGGCAACATTTGCAATCCAGTTATAATCTACTTATAGCAGTATTTTCCACAAGTCTTAAGGAAATTTCTGCCACTCTCACTGTGCTGCCATGGTTACTAGAAAGCAAGTATGTTGTTTTAAGCAAACCTGGATTTTTTATTTTTTTTTACAACCTACATTCAAGTCTTTGATTTCCAAATAAATGTACTTTACATCTGCTATCATGATGTTAGCAGTATTTCACTGTGAAAATGGTAACTTCTAATGATCAGAAAAAAAAATGCGAAGATAGATCAAGTAGACAGATTCCTTAAACACATGAAACAAATGGAAAAAAAGATATCTGTGAAAACAGAATATATTAATTCTAAAAATTTTTGATCACAAAAATGTGGTTTTGACATGATGCAAGGAAAAAAAAAAAAAAAAATATTATAAGTATCAAGTACCTGTAAAATACAATAGAACAAAATAAAGCTCTATAACAAAGTAAGTGTCCAACAGAGAAAAAAAAAATTACAATTTCCCATTCAGGTTTTTTATCAAAATAAGTTCCATAAATCTAGAATTCCCTGTAGTAGGAAAAATCAAACACACTATTGGTAAAGTAGTAAAAGAGACAAAATACTGAAAATAGACCTTAGGAAAACTCTTACATAAGTGTTTCTGTGCCTTTTCTTTCTTAGTTGATCAAAAAGAAAAAAAATATCTCTATTTCATGTCTGAAAACTAAATTAACCAGAGTCACAAAGTATTAATGACTAACAGTCTGTTTGTTATTTGTTTGCATGCCTTAATATTCAAGGATATTCAGTTTGCATTACCTTATAATCCACTTTTATATTCCATAAACCTAAATTTTCTGCTGCTGCTCCTCCAGACATAGTGTATAGAGACATGCATTTGTCAGTCTTTTCCTTTTACTTCTTTGGCTTTTATGTGTGATGTATGGCTAAGAAAAAGAATAAAACACTTGCTTGTCCTGCCTCAAGGAGTGGCATGGTAGGCTAGAAGCAAGAAGATGCATCTGATTCAGTCAAGGCTTTTAGCATATCTGAACAAGATGTTATCCCTATTAATAATTAAGACATCAAGCTTCTAATCTAAAATAGCAAGGTATTACTAATGAAGTTCACAAAACTGCACAGAAGAAGAATTGTTTAAAACCCCAAACGAACAACCACCTAAAATTTTCAATATGCACAGTTTTAATTCATTTTTACTCTACCATCCTTACTCCTACAATAACTGCCAAAAAAAAATGTATAGCTAGAATACATATGGCCAGTTTACAAAGCCAGGAGCTTAGTACACAGTAGCTACACTTCAAAATCTAGGAAGCCAATAAACAGTATTTCCATTCCACCAAATAAATCAGTTGGAAAATCAAAAATTGTCTGTTTCTCTCAAAGAATGGATTCACAGAAAAGAACAGTCTATTTCTGTTTTCTTGTTGATGATCTATGTGAGAAAAATAACCAATCTGGTCAATAACTCATACCTATGAAGAACAGAAATTAAGGCTTTGCATGTAATATTTACCTTGGCATTGCATAGCTTTTGAGTTTGAGATTTCACAATTCTCAAAGTATTTACGCACTTTTGTATGTGGGTACTAAATGGGATATCAAACCACTTATACTTGGTATTTTTAATCTGTCTAATAAGAAAGGAGAAACATTTAGCTTCTTTGGTCAAATATGTATGAGTTCATACTGGCAGGCCCAACTGCTGCTTTTTCTGAGTGTTTAAATTATACTTTTATACAATTAGTAAGATATGAAAGAGATTTTTAGCAGTAAATGTACACATGGTTCAACATCACTCATGGCTTTAACCAGATTATATTTAATGGTAGTATTAGGTGACATGGTTTCAGCCTAGGAGCGTTGAGGCCTAGGGGCACTGAGGCATCCCCACCAAACTGAATAGCTATTGGCCAAGCAAATTGTGGATACAGTGAATTGAAAATTAAGAACTAATTTAAGTGGACAGCAGACATAAGTGTGAATGGACATGCCCAAAGATTTTGATGTCCTGTTGCATTAAATTAAGGCCTTGGTTGCACTGCAATTTCTGCAGTTTATACAAGAAATACACTTTATATGCAAAATCAACAATTTATTATTATGCTATATGAAATATTAACAATCTAAATTTAGCACCAACTAAAAAATAAAGAACAAAACAACAACAAAACAACAAAACAAAACAAAACAGAATACTATTACGGGAAAAGTCTCCATAATAATGCAGTTAAAATTGTTATACGTTTCCCAGTGTCTACCCTTTCTCCCTTGTGTTACAAGTTAGACTTAATCTTCCACTTCCTATTATTGTTACCAGTTAGTAACACAATATAAAAAAGAGTATAACAATAATACATCCCACAGTCCTACAAAGAAAAAAGAAAACAAAACAATTTAGGCAATAGTTACCCAGTCAGTAGACCACAGCTGTTGCAGATAAAAAAGCTAAAACCAAGCTCCAGGCAGGTTGTCCTGGTTTGAGGTAAACCAAAACCAATTTCCTCGTTAGTAATTTTACTTTTCAGCTAAGCCTCTTCTAACTAACTGAACTCTGAAATTAACAGCATATTTTTCAGATGCTGTCTTCTTCCAGAGTGATAAGGCCTGATTGTTTATCATTTATACCAGGGAAGAGTATGCAGAGAGGCTGTTGTTAATGCTTATTTCTAGAACACCCAGCTAACTTTGTCATATGCCCTGTTGGAGGGTCAGAAGCAGAAAAACGTAGAGGGGTCGCGCCTGCGGGGAGAAGCAGACAGGACAGGTGACCCAAAACGGACCAACAGGGTATTTCATCCCATCTACCTCACGCTCAGTGTAAAAGCTCAGGAATCAAAGGGTCAGCCCTCTTCAATGGCCAGCGTCTGAGGAGGACTCTGTTTGTCTGCCTGCCTTTATCCCAATCTGTGTGTTCCTGAATCCAGATCCAGAATCCAGTTCTCATCCGTACAGTCAGGACTTTCCCAGTGCTTGCTGGTGACATGATCATCATCCAGGGAGCTCGGTACAGTTTTGTATATATATAAAATTGTATATTGACACCGTCCCACACGATATCCTGGTCTCTAAATTGAAGAGACATGGATTTGACAAATAGACCACTCAGTGGATAAAGAACTGGCTGGACAGTCGCACTCAAAGAGTTGCAGTCAACGGCAAGATCTTATTGCCCCCTTCCAGTACCTAAAGGGGGCCTACAGGAGAGCTGGGGAAGGACTTTTTACTAGGGCATGTAGTGACAGGATGAGGGGGAATGGATATAAACTGGAAGAGGGCAAGTTTAGATTAAACATTAGGAAGAAGTTTTTTACTTTGAGGGTTGTAAGGCACTGGAACAGGTTGCCCAGAGAGGCTGTTGAGGCCCCATCCCTGGAGGTGTTCAAGGCCAGGCTGGACACGGCCTTGGGCAACCTGGTCTAGTGGGAGGTGTCCCTGCCCATGGCAGGGAGGGTGGAACTCAATGATCTTTAAGGTCCTTTTCAACCTAAACTATTCTATGATTCTATGATTCTATATTTCTTTATTTTATTTTTACTATTTTATTAATAATTTCATTAAAGAAGTTCAGGTTTTTTTTAAACTCATAAGTCCCTTTTCTCTCTCATCCTCCTCTCCCTGAAGGGAGATGCTCTCCCTCCTCTGAAGGGGAGAGAATTAACAGAGAGCATTTGTCTTTTGTTTCAGTGGCCACTGGAGCCCAAACCACTACACAGCTTGACAAGCCCAGAGTAAGCAAGAATGACAACTTTGTTCTTATGGAGTTTGTACAAAGTCAGCAATGGGATAAATACTATGAATTGTAAATAATTCTGGTAACTCATAAAAGATTAAATATAAATGTAATAATCCTTTTTATTTATTTTTTTTCTTTTTTTTTTTTTTTTCCCTGAGCAATTACTATTAATAAGATGTGCATCTACTATTCTCTACTCTCAAGATTTTAATTCTCATCCGATATGACAAAAGGTAAAAGAACACATTCAGGGTTACTGGCATGTAGGGGTACGTGATGAAAACCTCAATGGACAGAGTAACAGAAAAAATACCATGCGATATCTAATTTGGAAAGTCATTGAGGATGCTTTCAAAGGTTAGACATTATTCTTTGGTTGCTTACAGTATATCTACACCTTGTAATGCTGTGTTGTGTAGTTTCAAAGGCACCTTACATAGCATTGTGCATGGCAATAATCTTCAAAAAATAATTCAAATCCTGAAACCAGCATGATTGTTTGAGCATGGTCCTGGATCCAGGCTAATTCAAGCAAGGATATTCCACTCAAGCTTATTACCCGGGACAGTGACTAATTTGCCTCCAGTTTCATAGTTAATTGGGTGAGTTTAGATTTCAGCTTTTAGATATTTCTGAGCTTTCTCTGTGGATAGGAGCTCTCTTGGAGATGTTTCTAAAATTTGTAAATCTATGGCGTGGAGTTATATGTATCAAAACTCCAATCATTGCCATCTGTGGTATACTATGATCTGATGACCTTTTACATCTCTCAGGAAAAAAAGGATTTAGCATGGGTTTTTCATCTAGCTAACCAGGAAATAAATGGCAAGTGGGATGTAAGGAGAGTGTGCTGATGGACTAGCTATCTTTTTATTGCTATTTTAAGCTATGTTTTCTTCTCTTCTGATTTTTGTTTTCCTTGCTGTTATTTGTTGTTCTGGATTTATAATAGACCCTTAGTTATATACCGACCTGACTAAGCACTTATTGAATTAAAATTTCAATGATGTTAATAATACATTGAATATACCCAGTTTTACTCTAAATCAGCTAACCGTGCATGACTTTTTGATACATTTATCTTTACACCATTTAAAACGTACCTATTCTTCATCCTCTACTACAAATAAAGTAAGCTGAAATAAAGCCTCCATGAATGTATTTGTTAATTCTTGGCAGTAGACAATGTATTTAAAAAGAAGCAATTTGAATTTTGCTTGAATTTTACTTAAATTAGGGCTAATTTCTAGAATATTGCTTTAATTATGTTAATACAATTTATATAACTAGAACAATCAACCTTAAAAACAAAACATTATTTGCTGGAGATCCAATGTTAAGAAATCTAAACTGACTGCTACCTCAGAGCACAAATTAGCACAATTTAGCAGAATGGTGTTAAGATTATTTGTTCCATGTTTTTTGAGAAATTGAGCAGAAAAATATCTGATCTTGTTATCTTATTCTAGGTCAATAACCTGGGCAAAAGAAAAGGAGGAAGCAAAGACATTCTGTCCTGAGTTAGCTATCATCTCATTACGGAACATAGTACCCGAATAGTTTACATACTGGCAGCATCTACTTTTCTACAAGAAAAGAAAATGGTAAAACCATGCCTCTGACTCCCAGCTTCAAGCCAGTAACCAAAACCGACGTTAAGTGGGAGAATATGCTATCTCAGTCCTTCATCCAAAGATGAAAGAGCCTCTGTTTTGGGATGCACTTTTCAAGAAGGCTTAAAGCTGGGTCATCAAAGACAGCAGTAAATTATTCTAACAGCTCATAATTTGCGAATACCTTTTCTCTGCTGTTTTGACCTTACTGTTTTGGATTAAAAAGTATTGCTCCTTTTTTCTCAGAGGCTCACATCATTATCTTTATTTGGAAGTATCACTAACCATGAAAAGGGAGAACATTGTGACCTTCACTCAATGGTATACAATGATCCTCAGTTTCAGAATTGTCTCCTTTTTAATTCAGCACCTCCAGAACATGTCTTTCAGATCAGCAATGTTAGTGAGTTAGTATGCAGGTAGGAGAGATTTTATTACCCACACTGGTCTCATTTTATTTTGGTTTCTCTTCATTAATTGCAAATATACAACAGAAACAGTTCTGCTCCATAGAAATGCACTAAACCTCCCACTGAGCACTATGATTCGATGTCATTTTGAAATTATAGCACTGTTACACATTTTTCTGTAATAAAATGTGGTACTGAAATGCAAAGGAGAAATATTATTGACTAACACCAGGTGCGGGATGAAAAAAATAGAAATAAAATGCAGGAGGATGAAAAACACCAGAGATCTCTTTGTATCATTATTTACCCTATTCATTCACTGGCTGTCAGAAATCCCTACACATACTGTCTGTTCATGATAGGAGGAGGTGAAGTGATTTTAGCCAAGGAGTACTCCTCTTTCGATGCCACCCACACTTTACATAGGTCAAAACTTTTCATGGTTGCAGAATGAGGAAGGACATTTTTCAATTAAAATAAACTCACCAGTTTCAATGAGTGAACACAGTTAAGAGATAAAGTATCAAACTGCAGAGAACTTCCCACAACTTGCCTTCAGTAAAATAGCTTGGCTGTGCTAGATTTCCAGCATCATTTTTCAATGACACTGCAGCCTAAAATCTGAGATACAGGTGCTGTATTATGGTCTATAGTATTAAAATTGTTGCAGAGAACAAAAGCTATAAATCACCATATGTTTCAATATAGACTGATTTGAAGAAATAAAAATATTTTCTAATTTTATAACATATTGTATAAAATATACAATATAAATGCTACATATATTTATATATCACTATAAATAACAAATATAATTCATAATTATATTTTATATTATATGTGTATATATAGAGAGAGCACAACAAAACAGAATGTTCTCTTCAGAGCTCTGTATGTTTAAAATATTTCTATCAGGTACAACAACTGTCCTTTACTACAGTATACCCATTTGTGCATTTTTGTGACTTGTAAAGGTATCTCTTAGGCCTAAAATTTGACAGGAATAAAATAAGTTACATTACCCAGAGGAGAAAGAAATCCCATTAAAACTCACTGCCTCTTTTATTTGATATTTGGAAGCTTTAAAACTAAGAAAAGTTAACATTATTGTTAAAGAACATAATTTTAATTTTGACAAACACCTAGAGAAACCTCAAAAATAACCTACTGGAGAAAAAAGAGAAGAAAAAGTCAATTTCTTTGCCATTGTTGGACAAATAATACTTTGCAGCTATATAAGCTTTTAGTAAATTAAGATAGGGCATTATAAATTGTTTCTTCATGACTTTGATAACTGTGTTCAGTTACTCTTCATTCATTAATGAAACAAAAGGCATAAGGAATATTCGAACACTCAATTTGGCATGTACAACTATCATTCTTTGAAAGTCATAAAATTCTGTTTTAAACCCTGCACACTGTTTTCGTTCTACTTTTCTAATATACACCAAAGAGGATTTTTCCATAACACTTTGAATTTCTCAGTGTTTATTAAGCAATGGTTTCCCAAGGGATGTGAGAAGATTCTTGAAAGAAAAGAAACAAACTAAAAAACCAAAAAAGCAACTCTACGCAAACCTCTGTGCATACAAGAAAGCAGAAGTGGAAAAAGCAGAAATAATAAACGAACAGCTGAAATATAGCAGGAGGCTATTACAGGTTAGTTTATGCTAAGACAAGCATAATGTCTGGCCATTCACAAAATTTCACAAAGCTCAGGCAGGTGAAGCAATGCTCCGTGACCCCTAGATAACTGTCAGCGCATCGCCTCTCTAGGAGTTTGGCTGGCTAAGTTAGAGTTGAGCTGGCTGAGTCCAAGGCCAGGTTCTCTGCTGGGATGAGCAGTTGTGAAAAAAGGTAGATGTGAGGGCCTGCCCCTTCTTCCTTGGGAAGTGCTGTTAAGCTGTGGCTGTACCACCGGCCCCCTCCTCGCTGCACTGGAGCTGTGCAGCAGCTGTGCTTGTGCTGTGTCTCAGACCTCCCGAGTGCTGACTCCGGCTTGGCTTCCTTGGCTTAGCCTCAAATCTGCTCCTGCACTGTGGCCTTACTGGGTAATATCTAGACCTCCTCTGATCCTGACCACTGGCCCTGGCCCTGATCCTGATATGGACTTCCCACCCCGCCTGCTGACTCCTTTTTGGCGCAGTCATCGTTTGCCCCTGCCTCATCATTGAGCCTTGCTCTTGTCTCACTTCCCTTGCAGAGCAGCAAGCCCTCACCATTTTGGCATAGGTAAAAAGGAAATAATGAAAGGTGAAAAAGATATAATGGCAGAAATGTAAAACTTGTAAAAACAACAAGCCATATTTTTAATTCCGTCTTTCCACCTACTTTCCTGAGGCCAGTCAGCATGAAACAAGATAGTATCTCATATTATTTAACCATAGCCAGTTAGTTCTGGCACAAGTAGACCAGGACGCCTACTCAATCTCAGAGCGATGACCACCTTTATAAGTATCCTAGGGTTTGAAGGACACTTTCTTGAACCAAATATAAACACTGCTGAATATAAGGCATATTAGTAATCCATAGCAAGGTCACACCAGACAAAAGCGACAAAAAGAAAAACAAAAAATGAAAACTGACACATCAAGAAACATGAATTGCAAGCCATACAGAAAGACTTTAAAAAAACTAAAAAGCTATATTTTGTCATTTAAATGAATGGTTTGAAGAAGAACAAGGTATTCACCTAGGATTACTTCTTTTTATCATCACAAAACTAGGACTGCTGCTTCAAAGACAGTAGATTACCCTCACAGGTCAAAACCAGAACCAAGCAAAAATAAGAAAATTAAAGGCAATGACTTTTGAGTGTATCTTGAAAGAGATGGTTTAAGAATCTAAGAACCAATCTACTGTATAAATTCTAAGTACAAAAATATCTGAAAGCTAAATGGAGGACAGGCATCCAAAATATAGGAAGTGAAGCCCACGAAACTCAAACAGTTAAGAGGACTTCATGAATGAGTGTTTTGAATAGCTATAATAAGATGAATAACTACCATTCCAGCTAGTGGAGTTCATATGCTTCATCTTACAACCAAAGCTTTCCCCCGCCTGTCTTAGATTATTCTGGAAAAGAATGAGAATATGAGAGACTACTGTGGAAAAGAGATCTCTGAGATGGTATATTGAGGAATTATTCCACATCCACTCAAGAGACACAAAAAATGAAGCGTGAACACCATTCCCATGGTCCTACAGGCACAGAACAGGGGAGGGAAATGCAAAATACAATCTTGCCTGAGCCTGATAACAGGAACAGATAAAGGAAAACAGACAAACAAACAAAACCCAGCAAATATTGTCCCAAGAAAGAAATTAAATCCTACAGCAAAACCCCCTAGATGTTAATAATGGTATTTTTAATCACTTTCCTGTGGGGCTTTGTGTGAGATGAGACCAAGGGAAAAATATTTGTAAGCCACCAAAAAAGTAAATAATTTCAAAATTCAACAGAAAAACATACCTCTCCTTCAAAACAGTTTGTTTGAAGTAAACCATGTGATGAAATTAAATCTGTCACATTCTTGCAACTCTAACAGAGTACCTTTACAGGGTTACAGCCAGGAAGAAATACAAAGCAACTCATAATTAACCTCTCGATCCATTTCATTTTATGCTTGCTTAGAGAGCGTAGAAAAAAAAAAAAGTAAAGTTTCAGTTATCTTTGTCAAGAAACGTACTCTTATCACATATGCAAGATTTAAAACCAGTTTCTATTTCTCAGGCCTTGAAAGAGGTTTATGCTGTATGTAGTTGTTTGTTACAGAGCTTAGTCTTCACCCTGACAGGCAGTGTTAGGACCTGGAGGGCACACCAGAGCAGGTCACAGGGGGTTTATAACATGAGTCATCTTTGATCAGCACAAAGAGTTAGCTTGTGTTTCCCACCAATATTTCTCACTAGATTTTAGCACACAGAAAAAGATAACAGGGTTTTCCCAAGAGGATGCTGAAAAATGCATGGCATAACCATTGTAAATGTATGTATTTATATTGTCGTGCTCCTGCATGAGCTTTCTAACAGGATGAAGAAGAATTATGACGAAAGAAATTTTGTCAGGTACTGTGAGGATAATTTGAACTAACTTTCATTCTTCTAGGTTTAAATTTAGCATTTGTTTTGATGTATGCTCATGGTAAAATACTCAATTGCTTTAAAAATATGAAAATGGATGAATTACAAGTACAAAAATAAATGCTATGTCTCATGAATAGCTGGATTGGGATTATACCAGAGATATTTGCAAGTCAAACTGACCTTAATAACTTTGTATAGGTTTCTTTCAAAGAAAAAAAAAAAAAAAGATTTTTCCCAGAATTTTGCTGTCTAAAGTTTATTATAAAGTGCTTATAATTTGCCTTATTACTGGATAAAGCATGTCTGCAAAGTCTTTTGCTGGGATACGTACCATGATGCCCGTACCCCAAGTCAGCTGGAGATGAGTTTTGACGCAAAAGCTTTATAGCTCTGTCAGCACAGTGCTGCATTCACAATCTAACTCCACACTTCTGAATGAAAACTAACATTCCAGCTAACTTGTGGGGCAAACATAAAGAGTCTGCACACACGTACATCCTAAAGCAGACTTTAGAAGTCCAGTTCCAGAGTAAAATTCAGGCATTGCTTCAGTGCAATTCAAACATGTGGCATCTCCCAATTTTTCAAAATGCTGACTGCTTCCTGAGGCTCTGAGATGTCTGTTTACAAATAATTCAGTGATGGTGCAACCCACCTTACTATTTGCTTATAGCATTTAAAAAAATGTTGTCTAAGGCTAAATCTTGATCAATCATTAAGATTTTGGAAATAATATTCAAGCAAGAATGACCATTACTCCAGCATCTATAAATAATCAGGAGTTCTTCTGCACTTGCAGATCCACAGTTCCGACTTGTGGGAAAGAGATTGCTGAAATAGAATGTGACAGGCATTGTGGAAGTTAATATTGCAGAAACTGTTCATGTTTTAATTCAAAGCTGAACCACCATATTCTGGGATAGCAACTTAACATTGAACTGTTATGTTTTCTCAATTTTCTATGAACTGAACCTATAAATGGTTAAGGTGAACTTTTAATATAGATAAAGTAAAACCAGAAACAGTTGAACAGTCTTGTTTGTCATTCATAATATGTAGTAGAGGACAGTATTCCTCAGTTGTTGTACGGGGAGACTACTTATCCAGGGAAATAAAATAAATTACTCAGGTTCTTCCTCTGACTTGATCAGATACCTGTAACTAGCTTCATTATGTGGCTGCTGTAGCTAGTAGGCTTAGTAACAATTCTGAAACAGGGTTCTTCCAAAACCTTTTCAATTCCTTTCCACTAGGTCAGAAAGTTCGAGCTGAATGGCTCTAGCTTGCTGGTTAGGGCATTGTCCCAGGAGGAAGGGCACCAAAGCCTGTTCTCTGGCTCCAAAACATTGCTAAATAAGTATCTTTATGGCAACTGGAACAGTTTATACAGAAAAACAAAAGTATGAAAATTTCAGTTTGATGAAAAGTAATAAAGTGAAGCTGTAGTACGCATCACTATGATCATTTGGGCTTTACAACCCAAAGGTAGTATCACAGAGGCCTTAGCAAGCCTGATGAGCTGCAAGGTTCTCATTATGCAAACTAATCTTTTTAACTTAAACATCATTAATAGGGGAGATTTGAAGTCATCTTTGCTCTTTTAAATCCTGTGACAGGAATCTAATATCAGGCATTTTTACCTCTCTTCTTTATAACATTTTTTACTCCTTGCATATTTAAAACAAAGATCCGTTATGCATCTGTCATAAAATAGCACTCCCTTTGGTTTCCCCTGTTGAATAGCTCTTTGGTGTAGGAATTGGTGTTACACGTATAATATGATGAATTTTGCCAACCTTTTTCTGTTCCAAGACAAGGACCAACAGAGACTTTGCTAAGGAACTGTCAAAACCCCACAGTTTTAGTCTTAAACTCTCAATTAATATTTTTCTCTTTTGCCATCTTTATCAGCAGAAGTGCTCTACCTGGTGAAGAATGCAGACATACATTTAAGGAAAGACTTATTGCTCTTATTCTATTTTCTTTAAATTATCATTTCTACCCGTTTTGTTTCTTCGTTGCAAACATGCTGTGAATCTTTGATGCAACTGCCACTGTACTGAAGGACTAAGCCTGCTCTTCTCTGCTTTGTGACACCAAGGGTATAAACCGTGAGAAGCAAGGGGCACATATTTTGTGCTGGTATTGCATGTATTTTGTTTCATGAGGTCTCAAAAGCCCTGTTTCTTTTGGATGCAAAGTTGTTACTTTTCCTCAGCTAAGCAGTTACAGGTAATGGTGTGCAGCTTTTTGTCTATGGGGAATTCTCAATAGCTATATAACCATTCAAGTCTTTATAGTTAAGCTTTTATGACATTTTTTTTTCCCAGTTAAAACACTGTGAAATGGAATTTGACAATGCTTTTTTCCCCCTTTTTTAAAGACGACAAGTTAAAACCTTTTAATAGTTAATTTCTAAAATGTATCTCTAAATAAAATGTGTTTTATTTATAATTATTTGAAAAATATCATTCAAAGTGGAGCTAATTACAATGTTACAGATAGGGCTACTCGACACTGTCCGTCCTAAGCCCCTTTTCCTGTGCTTTAACTCTTTGATATTATGCAAATTGACCTTTAAATCCAGAAAAGGAATTGTTCTCTAACTGTCCTGTAAAAGATGTTTTGGGTTTCTTTGTGTGTCCAAGAAGACGCATTCATATTAGTCCACGTGCTAAACCTATGCATATTGCCATTTGTATACAGCTTTATTTATTAATAACTACAATTATCTTTGAGTTCTGTGTGTATTACTGTTTATAGAGACTTGATGACATTCTGCTAGCATTAAGGCTCATCCTGCTGCTCCACTAATCCAGGGGAGCACATTACCTGCAGCAGCATGGTTTGCAAGGGGCAGTAGCAGGCAGCTGCAGCTCATGGGGCACCCGTGAATTCCAGCTGAGCTTTTATCAATTAATCTATATTCATTATCCATTGTACAGACAAGAGAAAAATAAAAGTTTTATCTGACTTTTGAGGGAGAGCAAGATAATGTGTAACTGCTTAACATACAGTTTAAATTGCATAATAATAAACAACTACCTTAACAAACCTTTCATTCTGTCTATACAAGAAATGAAATAGAAAAAAGAAAGAGAAAATGTAAGTTGTAACTCTGTTGTCCCTTTAATCACAGACTACCTACACCATTAGCCAGGACTACTAACACACATGGAGAACACATTACCAACAATATGAATAATTGGGACTAGGTTTTGACTTTTACCAAAACCATTATTTTAATGTAATGTAAATATATTTTGGTGAGAAAGGAGTATGAAATTTTTCTAAAAGTATATGGCATTAAGAATAACAATATGTAACTCGTTAAGATGCTGTTCCTACTTTTTGTGAGAGGAAGCCACTGTACTTCTCCAAGATAATTATCCTGTTGTTATTATTTTGCATTTAAAATATGTCATGAGAAAGAGGATTAAAATCTTTACTGTTAGATCAGATTAGACATTACAGAAATGCTCTAAGCAATAGGGATGCAAGTAGACCAATAGGACCGGTGTACTTGTATGTAATGTATATAATCTTTAATATGGAATGCAAAATAGCTGCTATAGTTCTGAAGAATTCCAATACCATAATCCAATTCCAGCTAACTGAACAGATTTGTCGCTTCTCCTTTTGCCAAACATTTTTCCTTATGAGCTTTTGTTACCTGTTGTGTAGCAGATGGACTCTTTTTATTAGTTGGTAGAGAACAGCATTTTCAGCCTGAAGTGTTAGTAAGCTTGCTGTTAGAACAAACTGTGTCACGTCTCTTTAACATCTCTTTTTCTCTAAGGTTTATCCAAAAGGTCATCAGCTTTATTCTGATTTATCATCAGTTTCCCTGGTTTTACATTTTTTCCACATTAATTTCTTTACGAAGAGAGACTTTCTGCCTTATCTATACCCTTAGTTACTTCCAGCTAAATGTACTGTTCAGATATCATATCAGTGCTTATCCCATATTGAGTCAGCAGGAGGCAGAAAAAGCTCGAAGGGAGAAAAACTCCACTAAACAGAATTACAGGGCTGTAGGCAACTTTTGCCAACAAAATGTGTGTTTGCTAAAACAACTTATCTACCAAAAAGGCTACCAAAGGGTTTGCACTAACGAAAAAAAGCTATATGAACAAGCAGCAAAGAAGCCAAAACAAAGTCTACCATGCTCTTTTACAATGACTCTCTGAGGGAAACAACCTAAATGACTCTTCCCTAGGGAGAGTGAAGATTTCTAAGACCTTGTAGAAATGTTTGTATGTGTGAATGTTATATCGATATGAAAGCTTTTACATTTACATGTAAATGGGGAAGTGATGTAAAAACTAGTTTATCTGTTAAAATGTGAAATACAGATATATTGATTACATTTTTCCTTTTTTTTTTTTTTTTTAATTTAATATCTATTCTGTGTTCATCTTGTTGCTAATTGTGGATAGCCTAACTGACAAAGTCAATAGCTTAGCTATGTTATGACTGTTAATGTCTACCTGAGAATGTAGATAACCCACAAGTCACACCTGTGCCACATACAGCAGAGTTCATATGTAAATTCCTCAAGTAGTGATAAGATCACAGAATGTGTAAAATTGAGGACATCAACCCTTTAACTCTCCAGAAGAGTGTGAGGCAAGCTCTTCCTCTTCTGACGACATTGGGACCCAAATGGTGCCCTTTGCTTGGTTGCTGCATAGTTTACAATAATAACTGGAAGGAACCAGCCAAAGTGGATAGCCATAGGGACCATAGGAACCACCACTGGAGTTCTTTGGAAATCCTGGGAACTTCCTAGATTTCTGACTGCATTAAACTATCCTGTCCTGATATACTGTTAGTTCACACTTCTTTACTTTACTTTTGTTATGTTCCGATGAAAACGATCCAAGAAAATATGCAGTCTTTGCTTTGTTCCTTATCTTCTCTAGATATGCTTTATCAGTTTCCCTGAAAAGTGAATTTTGAGTTCCCATGCCTTTAGTTGATAGATGTCTGTGACGCTTATCCTAAATATTTCAGCAGTTCATCAGTGAGGTTGTATGATACTTCTCTAAAGCCTGAAGTAGTAATGTCTAATTTTACATTTTAGGGAAGGGACTTCAGTGGATGGCAAAACAAGGACAAAGAACAGATTATTATCATAGGCAGAGCTGATGCTTTCAATCATTTTAAAGTTGCTCAGCAATGTCTTTGCTAAAATTCTTTCACTTGTACATAGCTTTATCAAACAGAGGCTGCTGGGGCTTAAATTTTCTTTTTCGGATATCTGCCTTGGATTTATTTATTCTTGTTTAAATATTATTAAATTGAAATTGTTATTGTTTATTCATCTCATTCACTTTTAAAAGGGCCATGAGAAAAAGTCCAGTTCTCCACACTAAAAAAACATGAAGATGACCTTTTCCATGGAATATATTATCACTGCCGTACTTCAAAACTTATATTTGTTGCAAAAGTGACCTTTGTGTGAAGGATGTGCATTTTGCTGTTCCAAAATCTACTAAAAATAGCTGAATGGGAGGTCTTTGGGAAACAATAGTTCAAGGCGAGTGACAGAAACAGGTTTTAGCAAGTACATCTGCAATCAATGTCAAATTTAACAGAACCTAACAACACTTTAAGTGTGTTATCCCTGTAGTACTCTCCACTTCCAGAGTCCAATGAACATCCAGTTCTGGGTTCTGAACCGAGAGCTGGTCGTTCCTGTACAACCACCTACTCTTATTCTACCAGGCCTTCCTGAAAGGACAAGCCAGTTGCCTGATTCAAATACAGAGGGAACAAGAGCTGTATTTAAAGACAACCAGCAGAAAGTTTGAAAGTACCAGTAGAGTTTGACAAGAGAGAAAGAAAATTGGTATGGAGAAGAAAGACACTGAGACAGCCAGCGAGAAGAATGGCTAACAGCATGCAGAGAGGTCAATAATCATAAATGAGGGCTGGCAAGAGAAATGAGGGAAGAGGAGAGACTAGCAGGTGGGAGGACTGAAGGCATAAGGGTATGGAGGGAGAATGAAGCTTTCTCGGCAGAGTCTGGGACTGAGAAATGATTGTGTAAAGACATAAAAGGAGGAAAATATGACATGACAACATGGCTAGAGCATGGCAGGAGCAAAGAGATTTGGAAGAGACTGATTTGGTAAAGGAATTAGGTTATGTTTAGTAAAATATTTTTACTTTGTGATGGGTTGGCATCTGCCAGCAACTAAGCACCCACCAGCCCCTCAACTCACTCCACCCCCTCCCCAGCAGGCTAGGGGAAAATATTGGAAGAGCAAAAATGAGTAAAAAATTTGTGGGTTGAGAAAAAGACACTGAAATGCAAAAAAAAAAAAAAAAAAAAAAGGAAAAAAAAAAACCCAAGTGATGCAAAGGCATCACTCGCTACCTCCCAAGTACCTCCTGTCACTAGCTACCTCCCCGCCAACAGACCAATGCCCAGCCAGCCTCCTAGCAATGGCTATCTTGGAAAGACTACCCATAGTTTTCATTGTCAAACCTGACGTTACATGGCATAGAATACCCCTTCAGTCAATTTGGGTCACCTCTCCCAGCTGTGTCCCCTCCCAAACTCTTGTCCACCCACAGCCTACTCACTGTGGAGGGCAGAATGAGAAAAAGAAAAAGCCTGGACACTGTGTAAGCACTACTCAGTGACAGTCAGAACTCTGATGTGGTATCATCACCATTGTTTTCATCACAAATCTGAAACGCAGCACCATATGGGCTTCTTTGAACAAAATTAAGATGCAATACATACAATAAGACAAGTAACAATTGAAGAATAAGAACTAAAACACCAAAAAAACAGAAAAAAAAAAAAGATTATATATCAAACCAGACTGAAATTCAGGGCACGTTCTGTTTTTATAAAAGTGATGTGGGGTACAAGCTCTGCCTCTCCAAAGAATCTCATTCTCTGTCATGAGAAAGCCCATCTTACACATTAACACTTCTGCTTCAGGACTAAACCAGAAATAACTGTGCTTAATTTAACTGAAAAACAAGAAAGGAAGGAATACAAAAAATATATTTTAAGTGTTTAAGGGCTTTTAAGCTTTCCTGTGCTAAAATGTGGATTCAATTTTTAATCTATTCCATAGATACAATAGCGTAATATCCAAGCAGGTGGTGTTGCTTCATTCTATATTTTTAAACTTAACATAAGTGTTTGTTGTTTATGGCAAAGGAGTTTATTTTAGCCTCTGCTATTTTGTACTGCAGATACATTTTCAGACTTTGGAAAACAAGGCCTGGTAGAATTGTGAACGAACCATGACTTCCCAGTACAAACCAGGTTTCCCCTGTGACTTCAAAAACGTGAAGGAAAAGCTGATATGGCAATAAAAAGTAGCATCCTGAATAAAATAATATACACCACATGAAATGTTGGTGTAGAGAAACCATACTGTTTTGCTCTTATTAATTTGATAATTCACTGACTTTATAGCTCCTCTAGCAGAGACATTGAGCATCAGAGTTCAGTTCAAAAGCATTAAACTACGGAAGATATGCATACATTTTTCACACATCTCTTTTGCTTATGCAGGAGAACTTCTTTCATGTTAGGAGTCTGAAGCAGAAAATATTGTGACAGTGAGGTGACAGAAATCAAATAAATGGTTGGATTAGCAGAACAGTATGGGCTTTGAGATATAATTATTTCCTGTTAGATTAAAACTTTTCAGAATTAAACATTTTTGATCATCATCATGCATATTAAAACTTACATTACTTTGATATATGGCAAAGTGATCTTGTCACTCTTACCTGAGTTCAGACAGCTTGTATTATAGAAGCATACATACAAGCCAGAGCACTACATTTAGAGTCCCTCCTTTTTCAGGTATGCTGATATATGACAGAAAACTTAGCCAGCTATTTTAGGATTTTTCTGGAATGTTCTTTCTGTTTATATTATTAAAATTATGTAGTTGAGCAACCATTTTTTGTTGTTTTAAAGAGCAACCTCTTCTATCAATTTCAGTGGATCAGTGGAAGGACACATCATGCTGAACAATCACCTCCCCTTATATCAGCAACCAGCCTTGCCTTACAAATGTCTTTATTTCCACTTTGAATCCTTCTTGGGTTTTCTGGTCCCGTTCCAAAAATATTTGAAGCTATTCAATGCACATCATTGAGGAATTCATACATTGTTCAAGTGTTGTGTAAATTTTTACTTGCCTTTTCCCAAGTGAAGAAGGAGTAGTGGACTCAAACTGATCTGAAGCTGATAAACTAGCTGTCACCTAACAAAACTCCCCTGTTCCAAACATATCTGACACTGGCACTTTGCAGTTCTGCTCAGAACTACTGCAGGAATAGATACATTCCAGTGTGACAGGCTAAAAACTGACAGGGAGATGCTACGCCAACACAGTTGAAATTATTTTCCGAAGTGTTTCACAATGGAAAGAACAAATTCTGAAGAAGGAAAATGGTCTAAGACCTTTTATGAAACTCTGAAGATATTCTCCCACAACCTGGATTTAGAAAAGCAGGATCTGAATACATACTCAATGTGCATGAATTATGCGGCTAGTGTTAAACTTTTAAAACTGCAATATTAGCCTCTGTGTAAAGTGGAAATCTCCTTGCAGGAGGTAGGAAGTCTCTGACTCTTCCAAAGGACTTGACAGTAAGGGTATCTATATCCTGCAGCACACCTTCACTGAATAGACCAGTGTCATACTTCTTTCTTTAATTAAAATTGTTTTAATGTTTTTTTATGTTCCAGAAGTCTGAATTCATCCACCCACAAGTTCTGAATGCCTTCATAATTTACATACATTATTGGAATCTACAGAGACTTCATTTTGCCAACCTTTTTACTGCCCACATCTATATTTTTAACAGAGCTGTGCACGGGAGTTAAGCCAACGAAGCTATAGAAAAATATTAAGGTTTATATTTAAATTTCATATGAATAGCTAATTTATACAAAATTGTAATTGCTAAAAGCGGGTTGCTTATTCTTAAGTCTTCGACTTTGAAAATAACAGAATTCAATCTCAATTTAGCCTACAGTATGAACATTCACTTTGGATAATCAGTAATGTTCTGCAATAGTATATAAAAATTATTTAATGGCAGTTTCAGCTTCCTAGGTAGATAACAATTCATTTTAACCATCCATAATTCAATCAGATTACATCTTGTTTTACATATTTTAATAGATGCTTTCTCCTGGTTATTTTACAAATTATATATGCAAATGATTTATTAAATAATTGATGAAGCACCTTGTTTGGCTTGTAGCTACAAGTGATGCTTTTCTTCAGAAATATATTTAGGCAGTAGTTCTCTTCACAGCAAGATTTTTGCATAGTATTTTAAAAGATATTTAAATTCCTGCCGTGATAAAGGCTTATTTAGAAACACCAAGTATAATTTACTAATCTGATTTATGAAGCAATTTATACAATCTAGTAAAATAGCACTGTAGAATTTCATTGCATAGGGATACTCATCTTCTCTGAAGATCCTAAATTCTTTAACACATGGGCAACTCTGTACTATTACATTCTATGCTAGGACAAAGTATTTCAGGGTAATTATCCCTCCTGTTTTATTAAAGCTTTATAAAACTGTTAGAGGTTACTGCTGCAGTTTTGTTTTTTTTGTTTTTTCTACTGCCCAATTTCATCCTATAATACACAGAAAAAGGGGAAATAGAGTTATTAATCTCTTATCAGACTTATGGTAAATCATGTAATGGAATAGTATGTGTAAGGTATTTATCTGCAATTGTGTGTATATATATGTGTGTATGTATACATATACCTATACATATATAACAAGGATAGATTTAATATTAAAGATTCAAGGATCCATCCCTTAACCTATTGTATAAAAGTGCCAGTGCTTTAAGTATTACTTCCTTCTTTTTTCTTCATGGTTAACTGAACCTTTATTATATACTCAGTATTTCTGTAAAAAGACTTTTTGAAATAAAATTGGATATTTGCAGAGATGTTAGGCCCAGAAAATCTTAGTTATTTAAGCCTTGTTTTTCCTAACCTTGTAATTAATACATCAGTAAGTTATAAACAATCCTTTCTCTCATTTGCAGAGATCAACAATATAAATGCAAACTTGAAAAATGCTTTCCTTTTCAAGCTGTGGGATTTGAAAGAATGAAAAATAGTTTTCATGACTGAAAGGCTGGAGAGTTTATGCCACTGTGTAAGCATTTAGGAAGTTTCTGCTTGGGCACTTACAAACAAGAATCCTTTCAGTGCCTGTAAATTAATGTAATACAATACAGCACACAAGCACAGAATAACTTCCACTGAGAACGCTGAGATCTTCAGAGAGAATTCCTATAGAAACTAATGGGAAAGATGCACCTCCATAATGATCTTAGCACACAGCAGTCTTCTGGTTCAGCTTCCTCTGAGGAAACTCCATCTTAAATGTAGGTATTTCAAATCCTTTTCTTGGTGAAGAAGTTTTAGGCAAAGGTCTCTTTTCCTCATGAAAGAAAGAGTATATCTGGCACTAAACACAGAAGGTGCTGAATAGATGCTCAGCAAAGGTCAGAAAAGAGCTACAGATGAATCCTGCCACTTTTCACCCTTGTGTTCCAATGCTTTATGAAAAGCCCGGGAAACAGAAGTTTTTAAGAGAGTGGCATTTGTAAAAGGAAATCCTAAGATCCACATTTAGAAATTTCTCTGTTTAAAGGACATAAAGCAGATAATACTATCATATACAATGATGGTGTGTTTCCCTCCCCAAAAAATTAGTAAAGTACGTCTCTTGATATGCTGTCCTTCTTTTCATGTTCTTTTGCTTTTTTTCAGAAGCAACAGCAAACTGATCACCTGCCTGTTGGAACAGGGCAAACAACCCCCCGAAGCCTTGTTCAAAAAATTTACAAACACTATTGTGAACCCCAGAATTAAAGCAAGCCTGAAAGATGCCAACATTTTCATATTTTCTTTACTTGATTTATCTGAGTGAGACCAATAAAGGAGATAGATTTATGTTACATTTATTTCTCTAGTGCTTTTAAATGTGTGCTTGCTTGAAGAGGCACAGGCCTGAGGAATTTCAGCAGATAAACCTACTTGCCAGCAGGATGATTTTTTTTTTTTTTAATTTCTAAGGTCAGTCATTTTATCTTAGTGTTTATGCTTAGTTAATAACATTCTTTCTTTTTTTTTTAATATTATTTCATGTAATATTTAAAATATTCACAGTGAAAACCAGACTGCATGTTGAGAGCTCTTATGCACACAAGACCAAAGCATAGGATATTTTGATACACAACTGTACATAATTACTTGGGTGGTTTATTTCACATCGTGTTTATTGGTGATCGATACCATCACCAATGCAAAGTTTCATAAATGAATTAAGGATAAAGAATTAGATGCTATATTTGATTAGTTTAAACTTATGTAAGACTAGAGTATAACTTTAGAGAGTTTAAATTCAAGACTCAAAACCATCAGAACAATGAATATTTAACAGTATTTCTTAATTATGATTTGATCCCTACACTGCACATGATAGCTTGTGAGAATTCAAATTCAATAAGAAATGGGTTTTTAAATGTGAAGTTTCAATACAATACAAGCACAAAAAAATTTAGAATTTTTGGTGGAAATTTTTCCATGATGTGCTTTTTAAAAATAGTAACATGGAATTTTTACACATTTTTTTCATTTATCCTAAAGTAATTTGGGGAAAAATATCCTAAAAATGAATTAAACAATAAAATAATTTTGGGGAAACATGAAAAAGACAATTTAAGTATCAAACATAATGAGAAATTTATATTTATATCCTGACAAGCTATAAATTTCATTACAAAAAGGTAGTAATTAGCAATAGTTTTATCTTTTATAACTGTAATTTGAGATGACCTTCAGTGGTTGTAGTATCAGTTTGTTAAGTTGATTGCACATTGGTTTGCTATTGATTTCTAAGTATTGATCTTTTCAAAATATGAAAGTTCTTAAATAAATTCTTTACTAAGGAATAAGAAAAAATCAAAATTGTGCTATTAAGTGGAACCATTTAGTCCAATATTGTCCTTCTTAGGGAAATACTCTTTCATTAACTAAAGAGCAAAACTTTTACTAGTCATCATTTTGCTTCTATCAAAGTAAATTTACCAGTAGCCAAATGTCAAGAAGATGAAATTGCCCGAAAATCTAAAATGAGAGGAATATATTGGTAAGCAACAAAATTCCATCCTAAAAGTTTGCCATGAACATATTTTTAACTTTACATTGCAATGTACTAAACCATTTTTGTCAGTTACCCAATAACCAAATAAATAATGGCTGCTGTCATACTTTCTTTCTTACACAGAATTAGCAATGTAATCCTGTTTCAGTATTAATCACTATAGTTTCAACAGCATGTGCCATTAATTCACCTTAATGTGCTGCAACCAATCAATACTTAGTCTGTAAACTAATTTGTTCTTTGGCTCTACGTGGCAAAAATCATTCTCTTAAAATAGCTCTTTTTATCATCTTCAGGGTGAAGAACTGTTTAGATAAACTCAGTAGCTAAGCTTTCAGAAGATTTATTAACCTTACTCATGCTAAAATCATGCTCTTCAAACCATTTAACACGTGTTTTTCTGGTATTCTGAAATACATTTTCATATAATACAACAGAAGCCTGAAATAACTTTAGTGAAGTTCAAGAGGTTTTTACTCAGCGATTACCTACAGACCTTCTACTTTGTAAAACATGGTAGTTCAGACGCTAAGCACTTTGCAAAGTAAGGTTAAGGGACACAATATTCAGTAATTATTATGAACTGTTAACATGGTGCAATATGAACCCCGTATTTTTTAAAGAATCACTCAGACTTTGGCTCTTAATCTTTGTTGCTGTTCCAGAATGTGGACGTTCCTGGCAGTTTACTATGCTGTGTGGCTCAAGCCACTATCAACGCTGCATTTTGACAAGAGCAGACTCAGGAAATCAGCTCTCTCAGACACTTCATTCTCACTGCTGCCTTCCCCTCCTGGCGTTACTGCGCTGGCAGAGTTGCATGCACCACATAAACCTTATAAGCATTTCCATTTTTCACCATATATGATGGCTCTCACCTCACTGAACTTCCTTGGTGTTTACCGTGAGCTTGCTGCATCCCTGTGCTTTGTCCTCCTGCTGGTGAGGAGGCCTGGAGGTGGGAGGCTCTGCCCCTGGGCTGCTGCGGGACACGGGGGCCAAAGATTCACAGAGGTGCTAGGTATGGCCCTGCCTTCCCAATATTGTGTAAACTGGTGTCCTGAAGAGATCAAGACCTGCACTCATTATCCTTTACATGTGGAATAGCCAGCAGTAACTGCCTGGTACGTATCAGAGGCTAGACTTGAAAAGAAAAACCACAAGGGTCTCCTACTTGCCTAGAAAATGAGCCTTTTATAAGGACTGTGGCTGCCTAATGGTGGTCAGTCCTCATGGACAAATTCATTAGGGCTCTCCTTCTCTTAGATGTATGGGATGCTCCCTGTACAATCTCTCTACTGTAGAGGTAACACCCTGATGTGTAGAGGTAATAGTCAGCCTCTGACAGAGTTGCTGGGCAGGAATATTGCCATGAAAACACATTCGTACAAGAACCAGCAATCAAAACTATATTTTTATACGATGCAAACTAGTCATAGCAGTTTTTAAAAAAGGCCATAACCACTAGGGACGCAGAGTCTGCAAGCTTATTCCATGTTAGAATGAGAGTGAGTGCCGATGGATCAAGTAAATTCCTTTGGGAACATACCGTATATATCAGAATGACTAAGTAAGGGAACAAAAGCAAGTAGACTGAGCCTGCAACTGAACAGATGGACACCAAACCAGATGTAATTGGATTTGCTTCCCCTAAGCAGATTCATAAACTAAAGCTCTCTCCTTGCTCCTCTGAGACATCAGCTTCAGACGACTAAGGGGAAATATGCTTAGCATTGGATTTGGCCAGTGTTTGTGGCAGCTCAAGCACTAATGAGGACCAACTGTGAAAAAGTAACCATGAGAACTGCCTGTCCATTTACTTCCTCCCAGTTTACTGTTCCGAAACTTTGTCAAGTGCAAATTTTGCATGAACCAGGACCATACTTGTTCACTTGAACTATCTATCCCATCCTTTTCCCATTTCCTTGCATAAATTAATCATGATTCAGCTGCATCTGGCCCACTGCTAAAGGGTACTAGCTGGCGGGACTATTCTGGCAACCAAATAACGTGATGTGTTTCCTTCAGGTGTACCGAAGAAGAAAACAAAACCCAAAAACCTGTTCTTTCCCTGGGGAGCAACACAATACATAATGATTTTTTTCCCATAGTAAATCTACCAAGGCACCCATATCCCAAAGCCGTGCTTTGCTACCTGAGTCTTTATAAAGGATGGCAGAGCAGTTGAAAGAAGACATCTAGGAATCCAGGCAGGTTCAGGAGGAGAGGAGTGAGATATGACTGTACATGACTGAAATACTGTTCTGCGTTCCACAAGGAATTACCAATACCTTGGTAACGTTTTCTGCCTAAATCCTAACAGAGTTGTGCTGCTGTGAAATGCTTTCTGCAGCTGCTCTCGGGTTGTGCTTGGGAGGAAGAGCTGTGGGAAACCTGCAAATCTTGGGGTTTGCAGGGCATGCTCTCACAGCATTTGTCATGCCAGTAGTCCCATTCAATCTACCCTCCATAAACCGAAATGCAAAAGTAAGCGTTCTATTTTATAGACAGAGAATATTAAAAAGATCTAACTTGCAAAAATGGAGAGAGGTGGTAGTCTTTGCTTTCTTAGAGATTTGCTAATTGACATCAACTGGTAATATCCATTCCTATCAGTTCTACGAAGTTGAACTCCCAATTACTTTTTCCATCTACATAATTACCAGCAGGAAAAATGGTTAAATATTGAAGTCTCACATTAGAAAGAGCAGCAAAATGTATTTGCATCCAACTGTTTGTATTTTAATCTCATCATTTTTATAAACTTCATATATGTGAAAGTAATGGTAATAATAATGCATTTCTTAGATTTATGTTGAAAAGTCAGACATGATAATAAAGCTTCACGCGTTAAAACACAAAGAAAAAAAAAGACAAAAGACATTACATTTGAAGTTAACAGCACTGCCTTATAATAATTTCTTCCATAGCCTGTCTTACTTCCACTTTCTGTAATTAAATGTGGTGTCTGACAGCATGTGCTCTGAGAGTGTAAGCAGAGATCACACAGCTCCCAGAAGCAGCTTATAAATAATGAAATAATCATCCATTCAGATACAAACACCAAAGAGATGGATCAACTTTTTCTGCTACACCTTGCATAAAAAGTTCCTTTTAAGTGCCACACCATCAATGTGCAATATTTAAAGCAGAAAATTGCCATGCCTCTTTTGTTCCAGTGAGCATATCATAACACTCACTTTGCATTAAACAATGCACTGCAGAAACACAGAGACCAAATCATATCCCCTAGACATTAGCCTTCAAACACTCATTCTCTCTGTACTTGCAGAACAGCACATGAGGCAAACACAGCCCAGGTTTCACTCCATTGAGTTCAGTGCTATTACATGAAGAATTAATTTATTCAAATACATCTTAGTCATTATACAAGCACTTTTGATGAGTTGTGGGTGAATACTGGCTTACCCTCTGGCTTTTGGGGGGCTAAGGGACTCTCTGCTTTCCAAAATATAAAATTATCTTCTTATTTTTCTTGTTTTAAGACTGGCCTGGTTCATGGAGAAAGAGCTCTCAGGGTACTACTCAGATTGCCAGTTGTTCAGGGAAAGCGAAAAGTAACAGCCTCATAGTCCCATAGATAGCATCTTGATTTTACCTTTACACTATAGATGGGGATAAAGGTGTAGAGGGACTAAACATATGTCATTCTGGAGTGCACTGAGCATGCAAGGTGCATGAAGGGAAGGCAATGCATTTCTTGAGAATTTGAGAATTACAGCAGTTCTTAACCCCTGCTGTGCTATATCACAGGAGTGAAAAGAGGCAGTCACCAGGACATAGTGCGGCAATAAGGTGGAAGAATTAGAGCTGTGATATTAACTGAGGGGAAGAAAAAAGATCAGAAAGTATAAACTTAGATCCAGAAAAATGCAAAGATACCTTCACTCAGTACTGAATTGATAAAGTCTATATGGCACTGTTCTGCCTGGATTTGCCTTTTACTGTGCATCTCTGAATTCTAAATATCCTGATATATACAAATATCCTGATATACAAAATGGGGTTTTTTTCTACATACCTATATTTTTCAGACATTACAACACCATATTCTGCTTTCTACACCCTCAGCATCACTAGCAGAGTTCTCATTCAGTGACAATTGAAAGCATAATTACCATTTTACAACCATAGTTTCCCAACACCATTCTTTGATTTGTAAGTTTAATGGGACTCCGGAAGATAGATGCAGTCTCTAAAGATAATGGTATAAACAACTTACAGACAGAATTTTTGTGGTTACTGTCTTTGCTGGGCAACATCTTGACTCCTCTTGATTTCAGTTCAATTGCTTTTTTCACTGAGAAAATACGTAAACAAAAAGAAGATAATTCATTATTAAACCTTATAAAAAGGACATATAGCAGCCAAATGATACATTGCAATAATACAAAGCTACAGAGGAATCCTACAAGCAGATTCAAATAACTGCAGTTTCTGTGATAATCCAAATACATTTTTACAAAAATACAACCATTTATCATGCTTCACGAGATGTCCTTATTAAACAGATGTTACCAGGATTTGCTATATTTTGAATTCAAGTTTCTTTAGGGGCAAATAAAAGAAAAGCCTGTCCTAGCTATGTATATGGGTGTCCTGTGTTTGCCACTGCATATGGCAAAATCTTAATCATAGAATCATAATTATCACAATCTTAATTATACAATTAAAACATTTTTAAAACTTAGTTCTTACATAAAATGTACAGTACATTATCTACACATATCTGAGGACCGCAGGCTTATGATATTCACATCTGCTTTTATTTGATTCACTCATCAGTAGTGGACACGTTTTTAGTTCAGTTTCCTAAGGAGATATCACAGTATGTTACATTCTTGGGCTCACCTAACCACTTTTGAACCTCCAAGGCAATTTCAACTGAATTAGAAAGAGAAGGAGAGTAAGAGCTCTCAAAGGGACAAAGTTTGGTGAGAGAGAACAGATGCATCAGAGGTTTAATATCTGTTTTTTGCTGTTTAGCCAGCTGAATGGCTGATAAACTCCCAGCCTATCCCTACCAAGTAGCTAGGGCACCATAGAAGGGATCAAGAGTAAAGTAGGAAGAGACATGAGAAGAAACTAGTGCCATTATACATTAAGGAACACATGGGGTAGAATTTTAATTGTAATGCTAGAAGAAAAGGGTAAAAATATAGGACACGTTCACAGGAAATTAATTAGTTCCGTGACTTGGGAACAATTTGATCAATTGAAAATAAAATAGGATGTACAATATAATTGTGAAACAAGCCTGGACAATTCAAAACTACTGTGCAAAAAACAATAGCAACAGCAAAATAGCTCGTGCCTGACTTTGTGTATAAGAATGTTAACAACAACATCATGATGAGTGTCAGTAACAAAAAGTTACAAAAAGCAGTAATCCTTTCCTCATTCATATTAAATACTTTTTTTTTTTCCTAGAGGTTGCAGTAGTTAATAACCTTAAAATGCATCCATTTATCCTAGATAAAAGCAGAAACAAAAAATCAACTCAAACATTTTTAAATGCTGGTAATTTGTACTTTGTACTATATAAATATACAAATTAATACCACAGATTATCAGTTATACTTTTTGTCAATGTATGGGATAAGTTTTATGATTATTACACTATACCCTGATCTGTATGCTAATATTTCTAAGTGAAGTCATAGGAGCAGCAAGTTAACATGTCTTTAAATATCGCATTAAAAATTGTGATTTGATTGTATTTGTTTCTATATTGGTCTTTTGTTGCTTTTGCAGCCCCAGAGTGAAGCTGGCTTTTCTCAAGTGCTGAAATTGGGCAAGCACTGCAGAAAGTACTTTTTGTGCTATGTACGTTGCAAGCGCAGACATTTATGTCTAAACCTGGAAAACAGGTGTTCAAATGATGAAAGATGATTGAAACACAATTGTAGCCGCATGGGATGAAATGGATTTGATAGCAGCATGGTGTTTTCTTTTCTTCTAAGACAGGAAGAACACATTATATAGAGACATCAATGCAGACAATAAGGCTAATATCCCCAAGGGCTTCTGGAAGGCTAAACCTCATGAATATGCATTTCTTAGAATTACTTTCTAGACTTAGGTGCTAAAATTTCCGTCAAGTGCCACTTCCTGTTGTTTTCTTAGGCTGCATGACCAGTCTGTTAAAGTTATTCCATATTTGATGGGAATTGAACAGCACAACTCTTGTAATGAATATTTGGGATATTGTCTGGAGTTGTGGTCCTTCTGCCAGTGTGAAATTCATAATTTATTAATAACCATGTAATGTAAAA
This sequence comes from Charadrius vociferus, assembly GCF_000708025.1. Classification (NCBI taxonomy): domain Eukaryota; kingdom Metazoa; phylum Chordata; class Aves; order Charadriiformes; family Charadriidae; genus Charadrius; species Charadrius vociferus. The sequence goes on from NW_009648340.1 coordinate 640,773, forward strand.
TGTGAGCATTTCATGGAGGATTCAAAACCCACATTGCTTGCATTGACAGATGAGTGGTAAAACCATTGAGTTATTATACAATGGGCAGAGAAAAGAACTATACTTTCCTCCTTCTCTATGTCCTGTGACCCTACCTAATGTGAAAGTAGCAATCATCATTCAAATTCCTTGTGGGACTTCACTACTGAAGGCATTTGTTAGACATACTTGAAGCATGCTTCTCGGGAATAGGGAAAAATGATGCCCTTCAGCTTTATTTGAAATACAGTGGACATAAATTGAAACGAGAGGTTCTGGCTTGATATATGAAAAACATTTTCACTATGAGGACAGTCAAGCATTGAAAGAGGTCCTGTAGTTTCCGTCCTTGAAGTTTTTCACATGTCAAGAAAAAGTCATTCTGTATCTCTCTGAAAGAACATTAGATAGGGGTTTCACAATAGTTAAGATCAGTCATCTAAAATGTATGTTTTATGAAGAGAAATAGCTACCTCAAGGGGGAAATTCATCCCCTTCTAAGATAGTCACAATGATTCATCCTCTAGAGATGCCTTTTCTTCTCCATAAAATATACCAGAAACTTATACCACTTGCTCAAGATAGATCCCTACATTTTAGACAGTAACATTAGGTGACATAAGCTTTTATGTCTGGAGAACTTTAACAGACAAATGTAGGTATCTGTGAGACACAGGGATAGAATCATAGAATCATAGAATTATCTAGGTTGGAAGGGACCTTGAAGATCATCAAGTCCAACCATCAACCTAACACTGCCAAAATCATCACTAACAACCCTTTCTGTGAAGAACTTTTTCCCAATATCCAACCTAAACCTACCGTGGCAGAACTTGAGGCCATTCCTCTTGTCCTATCGCTTGTTACTAGCAAGAAGAGGTTGACCCCCACCTCTCTACAACCTCCTTTCAGGTAGTTGTAGAAAGCGATAAGGTCTCCCCTCAGCCTCCTTTTCTCCAGAATAAACAATCCCATTTCCCTCAGCTGCTCCTCATAAGACTTGTGCTGAAGACCCCTCACCAGCTTTGTTGCCCTTCTCTGGACACATTCCAGCACCTCAATTACTTTCTTGTAGTGAGGGGCCCAAAACTGAACACTGTACTCAAGGTGCTGGAGCAGATCACTGTCCATTTCCCCATGGATTATGGGGCTTCATTCTGCTCCCCACCCCTGTCTATTAGCACAGGGGGCTGGGAGGCAAAGAAGACATTAAGTACCTCAGCCTTTTCCTCATCCTTGGTCACTATGTTCCCGCCCCCATCTACCAAAAGGCAGAGATTATAGTTAGTCCTCCTTTTATTGTTAATTTATTTATAGAAACTTTCTTTGTTGTCCTTAACTGCAATAGCCAGGTTAAGTTCTAGTTGGGCTTTGGCCCTTGTACTTTTCTCCCTACATAGCCCCACTACATCTTTGTAGTTCTCATGAGTGGCCTGCCCTTTCTTCCACAGGCCATAAATTCTCCTTTTTTCCCTGACTTGCAACCAGAGCTCTTTGTTCAGCCAGGCCAGTCTTTTTCCCTAACGGCCTACTCCTGAGCCTTTAAGAATTCCTTCTTGAAAAACGTCCAGCCTTCCTGGACTCCTTTGCCCTTGAGGACTGCCTCCCAAGGGACTTTGTCAACCAGGCTCAGGTTATCCATCAGGTAAAATGGGCCAGTTTGAGGCATAAATACCAAACTTCTGCCTCTGTTATACTTGTGTGTTTAAGTTTTCGCATGTGGCCTGTATAGTATTTTCTTTTATTTTTAAAAAAGAATTAAGCAAGTATATTCATTAAAATACAAACTGCCATCCTCTGGAAGAGAAATCGAGACCACTGAACACTGTGGTTTGAGTGAACCATTCAAACCCCTTCTGTAACATAAAAGAAATACTCTAAATTGCACTTTTTATAATAATTTAAATCCCATTTGAATACCTTTTCTGAGATACTTCCTTTCAACTTACTGATTGCTCTTTCATTAAAAAGGTTTTCCTGATTTCAAAGATGATTTGCCATTTAATAGCACAAAAAGAGAAACGGGTTTACGTTAATAATGTCAGATATGAATACCACTTTCCACCTTTTAAGTGATTACTTTTTTAAATTTGCATAGCTTTCTGCTGTCTTCACTTAAACATTCAGTTAAGCTAACTGAATTAACTCACTTCACCTTTTCTGTTAATCATAACTTCAAGACTCTTTTGGAGATGAGATACCCATTCAGCGAGGAGGGCAGACCTGAGCACTGGAAGTCCAAGATAATCTTATCAGCCTACTGGAAAGCACCGGTGCTATTCCTTAACTTTTTGCTATAGCTAAATTAAACTCAGCCATGAAAAGAATACGTGCCTGGCATTATTTGAATGGGTCATGAAAGTAAAAGTAAAATGTTCAAGTTGTAAACCTCCACTCAAACCTATTCTGATTTCTATGAAGCTCTTAGTTTCTAATATACATGAACATGTGTGAAGAAAATACATTTTACCCCAAGCACAATTACCTTGCAGAAAAAATTATGACAATTTAGCAGAAATATAGTTTTAAGAAAGGATCAGAATGACAGAGTGGTTGAGGTTGTAAAGGACCTCTTGTCCAACCCCTTTGCTCAAGCAGAGCCACCTAGAGCCAGTTGCCCAGGGTGAACCAATGAGTAACAATTCAATTGTTGGTAACAATCAGTTTCAACTGTTGGTAACAATCTGTGTGTTTATACATATATATATATACACACACTATAGACATATATTGCATTCAGATTTGTTGTTTGTAAAAAGGTACTTCTGAAAAATTAGTACGCAATGTTTTAACAATCTTATTAGATTACTTTAAAATGATAATAATCTATATCTGTATCTGAGTATCTCGACACGTTCGAGACCTCCTGCCATTCTTCCATTGAAAATATTGTGCCAGAAAGCTAATTCTCCCATGCATTTTCCTTCCTCGAAGCATTTGAAGTATAAAATATAACTCGTAAATTGTCTGCGTTCACTTAAATGAAGAGAAGAGATGAAAACAAACAGATCATTAAATATTTAAAACATTTGTATATGTTTCGGTAAGGAAGACCTAATATTGTTGAGAAAGTTCAGATAATCCATGAGTTTAAGCAAAATGTTCACAAATAACTAAGCTCAGATAAATTTCAGTAACAAGTTTCATATACAGACTGCAGTCTGAAGATCTTTGAAAAGACCTATCACCCATTGACTATGTAAAGAAAAGACAAGGGCCAACAAGTGAAGTTAACAAGAATAAGGCTTCAAACTAATAAAAGGAAGGGTTTTTTTTCATACAAGTAGTAGATGTGAAATTCCTTGGCAAATGTGGATGCAGGAAGTCTGTAAATCTGCTTCAGGCCATGGCTGGAGACAGGCATATGTTTAGATAAATCCCTTTATGAAAGTTCATTACTATTCTTATGCTTCTCTAAGTCTGTCTTTGTGGGTTGAAGAAAGAGACCAGAATTCATTAAGCAGGTAAATCTCATCTCTTTGGTACACAGGAATGACTCTTCTTCCTCTTCACATAACTTTAGCAGACTATGACCTGTACTACGACACCTTTAGATATTGTTATAATCATAGCAAATATGCCTCTATTGTGCATGGAAGATGATTCTTTGAAGCTTTTTTTCCCTTTCCTGTAGACAAGATAGCTGTTTGTGAACTTGATGAGTACTATCTTTCTGGGCAGAAGCTTCAGGACTTCCTACAGGACATGACTAATACTCACAGTTTGAAATTGTCTCAGCTGGAGAACTCTTGGGGCTGAAGTTTCATGCTGCCTTTACACTCCAAGACACACCATGTGCTCCCCATGGCAGTACGAGCCTCTCAGCACAGCTTCGTGACCCTGCAAGCTATCAGCCTGAATAGTCATACAACCTCAAGTTCCATGCAGACTGGGTAGTTCTGCTCCGATTTTTAGATCTTCCTTGAAACATCAGGTTATACAACACTCACAGTTTTATATTCAAATCAACTTCACATAAATATTAGATTTCATATTAGCTTTGTTAGATTACTTACTTAGAACTGGAGTAGTATAAGATTTTATTTATCATTCAGTAAGATCATAGTTTTGTCCTACGATTCCTAACACATTTTTAGTTATTTGCACCTTACTGAAATTATTTGGTTATGGTCATTAGATTCTGATTTCATTTACACCTGTGTATATCTGGTGGAATAGATCTTTTCCAGACCATGTTTATATGTCTAGTCCAAATTTATTGTGAAAAATAATTGCTAACTAAAATCACTTATCGTTTAATATTCTGGGGTTTTTTAAAACAAATTGCTACATAGTCTATTGTAAGCATTATAAAGTTTTCTGAGCTCAAAGAATACACACTGAATATTTGATCTTTTAAAATTAATATATTGCAAAGAGTTGCCTTAATGAAATTTTCTTTTTTCGTTCTTTAATCAGCTATATAATGTTAGATCAGAAATACTGCAAAAAGAAGAGGAAATTACATTGTTTTCTACATACTGTTTCAGTGAGTCCTTTACTACAATGAGATTTAAAGAACTTAATGTACTTTTATCATTAGGGAGAAGACTTAGAGCATTGCTCATGTTCAAAATGAACTGTGATGTCTTATGACTTTAAAAATCTATTAACGTATTTTCATTAAGGCTGAATCACACCCAAATATGCTTAGTCATCTTTATCTTTGTCTCAGAGAACCGGATATGTAAAAACATTTTAAAAGTCATATATTTCTAGTGTGAATTTTTAGAAATAATGCACTTCAAGTGCAGCGTAAAATGTTAAAAAAACTCTTGAATTTGTTATTTTTGAAAGTGAAAACAGTCATTGGTAGTATCAGCTTTATTTTCTGGAGCCATGAGGCACCTCCATATACTAAGCTTTCTCTACCTCTCTGTAATCCAAAAGGAAAAAATGTCTCCATTTTATTCTTCTTACATTCATTTCTAAGAGACAGTAACTCACAAAAGAATCGCTCTACTGCTGTTACTGTAGTAAAAGCATACTATATACAGCAGCTCATTACAGCAGGGACGGGTTCCTGCAATTCATACAACAATGAATGCTTCAAAATTATTTTTATTTTCCACAGTTTTGTTTCCCAAGATGCTTCTTTGAAAACTGCCCTTCCAACCTCAGGTATGCTCCAAATTGCTCAAGAAAATGAAATCTGAAGGTTTGCTTTTTCATGATAGTTTTAAACAGTGCTTTTAACAATTACATTTGACTAAATAAAAGCATGAAGCAGTTGATGTTTCACATATTCTCTGCACATGTATATTTTTAAAATATCTATATTTCATAAGTGCAAATAACTGTACAAATTACAAAGTAATAGAGAATCAAGCTTTGTGTATAGAAGTAGTTCTGGAAGCACCACCTGAACAATTTAAGACTATTAACCAAAACAGCTCTACACAAATTTTTAACCCCGGCAGAATCAATATCTTTCCAAAAGTAAACTCTGTATTTTAAATCTTGATCTCTGATAATTAATACTTTCATTTTAATACTTCATGTGTCCATTTAAGTACATGGTTTAAGCATTATACAACATTTTGGAGCAAAGATGGTTCATATGGGTTTTTAGATTGATTTGATGAAGATATGACAGACTTTTTTTAAAACAACTCTACATGCACCTTGAAAACAGTGACAACCTATCTGAAATCTACACAAAGTACTGTCAGAATACTTAAGAAAATTCAATGTATTTACAGTTTTTCTCTGACATTGGAAGGTGCTTTGGAATGAAACACTGATTATAAACATGGGGAACTTGCAAGCTAACAAAAACTTTTTTAACATATACAACTTCTTGAAGTATACTTTCAAGGGAAGAAATCCAATTTTCTGTGAATTCTATTAATATGTTATGAAGTACTTCTTACTGTGTGTTATTATGTTTTGTATTCTTTGAACCAATTAATTCTTATTTTAATTTATATTTGAAAATACACTGAGAGGGGCTCTACAGATTGTTGGCAGCTTGGTGTCCTCTAAGATGTAGGAGAGAGTTTCAGTTTTCTCAGAGAACGTTGCATGCTGGGACTATATGGGAAAATGCTAATATATTTATCTTTCCTTCCATCATCATAGAAGCTTGTGCTAACTCAAAGAAAATGCTAAATAAAGATTAAAAAACAACTAAAACTAAAAAAAAAGAATAGTTTAAAGAAAATTATAATAAACAGTTAGATGTACTTCCTACACATCCATAAATTACCATTCAAATGTAAAACTAACTGGAAAAAAAAAAAAGGAACTCAAATTAACCAAAGAAATTTCTCTAAAAAAACGTAAAACTCAGATTTTTTACTTCCTTGAAGAACTTATTTTCCTTCTCTGATAGTAATTAACTAATAATTACACAGACAATATGAAAATAGAAGGCAGTCACCTTTCAGACCCAGCTTCTCTCACTGTGAAGATTTTTTTTAATAGGTTTTGTTTTGCTTTGTTTTAAATTGGGTTCCTTCTGTCTGATATGCAAGGTTTTGTAGAAAACTTGTAATTTGTGGTTGAAGATTAACTTCAAACCAGGACATCTGTATTGCAATATAAGAAGTCTATATTTGCAATATGTTTTCAGAGTAGCTATGAATTTCAAGTAGAAGGTGGTGGGGTTTTTTTTAACATTGCTTGACTAATCATGAATGAGGCAAACGCTGTACAAATGGGAGGTAGTAGGTAGTCTTTGGCATCAAGAATTTGCTGCCTTATTCTCTGGTTGTGTAATTTTGCTTAGGGGAGACAGGATAGAAATTAGTAAGAAGAAAAATATGGAAAAGTGAACTGAAAGTGAAGATGGCATGAATCACAACTAATTGTCCATTTGTACGCCATAACTGACAAATAATTTCGTCTAGAGAGGGTTTTGAGGAGCTATGATACACTTTAAACATAAAAAGGGAACTGCAAAGAGGAAAGGTACCTTCTACAGTTCCACTAGGGCTACAACAAGAACTTACTTAAGAACTACTTATCTGTAGCAGAGAAAAATTTGGTTACACAAGAAAAAAGCTTTTTTAACATTTTAACAGTAAGAGTGATGAAGCCCTGGAATAAATTATCTAGAGAAGTTGTGGAATCTTAGCTATTGGAAGTTTTAAAGAATATGTTAAATTAAGGTCTGAAAAGAAAGTTAAATATACTTGGCTTCTCCTTGATATAGGGTTAGCTTATCAAGACACTTTTTAAACGTATTTTCTATAATTTCATAATAGTAACCCATAACCAGAAGTCATTTGGCTGAGAAACAATAAGTGGGTAAGACCTTGGTGGGGTTTTCTAGAATTTCTAGCGTATGAAATTGATTGATTTCACCTACATTTAACTGCATCTGTGCAAACAGGTAATGGTGTGCAGTACACAAGTCATATCGAAGGCAGATAAGATACTAGAAGCATGGCTCAGTAACATAGTATTATGCTTGATCTAATTTACCCTCTTTTAGATCTAATATAGTTATACCTTAAGAATACCCTTATGTGACTCGATAACAAGAAAGCTAACACTTCCTGTGTGTTCCTAGCACATTCTTTGTAACAGACCTAGTGTACATCTTGGATGACATAACAGTTTTTTCCCAGTTACCCAAATGCATGAGTATCTTGCCAGTTTTTCTTCCTGCGTGAAATAACCAGCAAGGCCTCAAATACTGGCTGCCACTCAAAGCTAAAATATTCTGACATCATCTGCTGGTACTTCCTCAAGCTGCTTCTGCTCCTGCTCTGCTGAGTTCAGCTCTTGGCTGCCTTTCACTGCAGATTTTTCCCAAGTACAGATATTTGAAGGTGAAGAGGAACAGCATATTGCCCAGTACCTGGTGATCTGGGCCTTTTCTGTCCAGACTTAAGCCCCATGTCACTATAAGGAATGTATTTGAACAGTTCTCTGTTTTTGCTACAGTACAGGAAAAAAAAAATATATATTTTCAGAATTTTATATGTTGAGAGACAGTGGAAGAGAAATATCTGTTACAAAGATTAAACTTTAGCTGTACTTGTTTTTCAGAGATCAGTAAGAAACAGGAACACATTTGCAATAACATTCATAGGATTATTCATAAAGGAATTAGCAAATTTATCTCAGTACAGTGCAGAATTCATCAATTTCCTTTTGCTTTACTTTCATTGCTCTGATGAAGAAAATCAGTTGAGCATTCCTGTTTTGAAACGAAGTATTTCCCTAATTCAGATTGCAGAGTCCAATCAAGTGCCCTGTTTGCTTTGCCCTAGCAAACCTCAGTCTTTCCAGGGTCTCCTCCAAAGACACAATTATGGGAGTACTACCATTTTTTGGCCTTGGAAGAAATGATCTACAATTCTGCATTTGGCAGCATCAGTATTCTCTCTGGATTCTGCTTATAGATCAAACATTTCTTTCTTATCACTCAGCGTCATGTGGGACCAGTAAATAGATCATTAGCTATCTCTAGGTTTTCTTCTGCTTCACTTTGGCCTGTTGTTCTAAAAGTTTATTATTTATGAGACTAAGAAAACACAACCATTCTCGATCTTACCATTCACTTCAGTTTATGAAGGGAATTCTATAATAAATTCTTTGATAAAACAAGGTCCCAGACTCAACCTAGAAGGATCCTTGCAATCTTTGCTTCTCAGCTACGCACTTCTTGACTTCCATAGATGCATCACAATTTTCCATAGTATCTCTAGTTTAAACCAACTCACTGGAATCTGCTGTTTCTGTATTTTCTGCCTGAATATTATTCCGTCTAACACACTACTCAGTGTTTGTCTCACTAACAGCTTTCAAAATCTTCCCTACTAATCAGTATTATAACTCCAGAGAGTTTCACAGCAGGCATAGATGTTTCTACTATACGGCTACCTGTAAAAGCTGTAGGTTCATGATCAGTTGGCTTCCTTGTTCCATCAATCCAGCACAGTACTGCCTGTCACTATCAGACCTTCCACCTGCTCCCTGTTCTGGAAATCTGCGTGCAGTACTAGTGAACAAATGGTACAGCCCCAAGATAAATTGGTGTCACAATAGATTTTTACACAAATCTTTCTCATTGTATGTGTATAAGATGACACAGGATCTGCAAGTTTAAAAAGAAGCACAGCCATTTGTTTTCCATTAACCTTCTGCATATCACTTAGCTGGCCCCTTGCCCTGACAGACTGCCTTAGCTCCTTTGTGCTATCACTATATGATATATC
>NW_009648340.1:650006-688659 GCF_000708025.1 Charadrius vociferus
CTGGAAAATAGTATCAACACAGTTTGCACTATGAATATACACTATCACAGAACACACAGAGTAGTAGTACATAGGGATTGCCTCTAAAAAATAAATCATAAAATGAGGTCCACTCAGTTCCTCGTTTGAACACCACTTCAACTATAGTCTTTCAACTATAGTGTCAAAAGGTGATTTATGGTTCTTCTCCATTAACATCTCCATAGTGCCACTCAGTGGGATGATCAAAATGCTCATCAGAAAATCCTGTTCTGAAGTTAGTATTTGATCGCCTTTTCAGGTTTTGTAGTGAAATTATATCTGTATTTTGGACTGAAAACATGTCTAAAACACAGCTCTTCTTACACTGATCATTTGACCATTATCTGTCACACAGCTGAACTTGAATGGACCTTTCTCTTGCATGGTAGATAATGAATGTGGTAATACCGACAGCCCACTATTTGATGTCTCTAATTTCTTCCCATGCTAAAAAAAAAAGACCATGCGAATGCTTTCAGTCTGTGCCAAATATAAAATCATGAGTCTACCTGAGTTTGTGATTGCACGTAGATTATGCATGTTTCCTTGAAACCTGCATATCTCCATCACTCCATATAATTTGCCTGTCTCCGTCACTCATGCATATACTCTTATTTCAAATTCTTGGGTTTATATTCTGCTGTTCCTTCTATACTACTACTATCTGGTTTAGAGATTAGTGAAACCTACAGTTTTTTTCAATATTTTCCAAATGCATATTTTTGCATTGGAAAATATGAAGTTCATTGAAGGTGCATCAGTTTCATTATACCAGAACAGCATAGGAAACACCTGTCTCAGAAGTTGGGTAGCCTTGGGACAGTGGTGCCTTCAAACAAGGACTATGGAAGTAACATGATTCTTGACAAAGAGTAGCTACCAAGTCTGGGGGAATGTACCTTGGTCTGGGGGAAAGTTCCTTGCTTTGGAAGTATTCCAACATATAATTTAAATTTAATCTTTTATTTTGCAGGTAATTTCTGGGAAAACAGTGTCATGTATAAAAATATGTACTAAGGCAATACACCTCTTTTCACCCACAAATACAGTATTTTGAATAATTCTAGGGAGAATAACACCATGCCACACAAGAACCGAACAAAGAAGTGCTGTTACTAGATTGACATCTGCTTAGTGCTGACACCATGAAGCAGCTATGGTTGAGCCTTCTTACCAACACAGAAACTTTACTAGACAGTCAAGAAAGCAGTATTACCTTGTAGCAACCTGATTGGAAGTAAGTACAAGCTTTAATGCACTTCCATGTTTCTTCTGAAAATGCCCAAAAATCGAGGTTCATAATAACACGATCCTATATGGTGGCTTAGTAGTAAGACTTTTTAAATAGAATGTCATTGTGTTAAGAAAAATCTGTATGTAATCTGGGTCTTTGTCAAACATCTCACTCTGTTTGCACTGAGAAATTCTACCTAAACTTTCGACTGAGAGTATTGAGGACAGAGCTTTATCCTAGGGTCCAATTCTTCTGTACTCTTGTTAAATAATAGTTCTTTTAGATACATATATTTTCTTTTTGTCACTCTAAGTCAACTTTGGGGCTTTGCTTTAAATTTTGAGAAAAAGAAATATCTTGTGACACCAAAACAGACAAGATGGCCAATCTCTCTTAAGAATGCATGTTGCCTTTATGAGATGTCAGTTTTAACAATAAATCCAAAGATTATTTCTAATGTCAAACACTGAAAAAGAACAAGCTTCAAGGTTCTAAAAGTGGGACAGAGACAGTTTTATCCTAAGGTTGTGCTGAACTCAATTTATATGCCAAATTACTTTGATTATGAATTTTAAAGAGACATTACAGGAGCAGCTATATTAAGCAGCTAGCTCTTAGAGTATGTACATGTCACATTCACAAGGAAACAGTCTGAATGTTTTCTCCTGCTTTTTCCTTATCACATGGTATAGACTAATATTAAGCTAATAATGGATATCTTATAATTTTAGTGCAGGGACAAAAGTATACATGCAAAAAAATCAAAGCTTTTTTCAGAGAGGCTAAATATAAATTCAATGCGTGGGAAGATAAGATGTCAAATATTGATTTCATTATTATAGTTTTTATGGGATTAAAATTCTCCTCCTTGATCAAACAACCTAAATTTAGAAATGAGAAAATACAGGCCAGTGATTAATGGTGTTAGTTATTTTATATTCTCAGGTGTCAATGTAAGATACATTAAGGGACCCACATTTTGAGACAGACAGAAAATCACACTGGAAAGATTGGTTTAAGTTAATTTCCAAAAAGGAAGCTATTAACAATCAACAATCACATATGAAGCTTAGGACAAAAGAATCTTACTTTTAATAGAAGAAAGATTTATTCCTTCCTACTTCATAAACAAACATTCTCTGAGAACTTATCTCATTATAGACTTGTACAGATTTTACCATGTAGCTGAATAAGTGTCCTTGAAATGTAAATCAATTATACTGAACAAAAGTTCTGGGAAAATAATTTAATACACTCTTACTCAAAACTAAACAAGTAAAACCAAAAGACTATCAAAATAAATGACTTTCTGATACTACAATGACTGTACTGTTAGGATGTGGGGAAATCTGTAATTACAAAATGAAGAAGAAACATACAGTGTGAAAGAACAAAAAACAAGGGAAGAAAAAAGATAAATGAACAAGCAAGTCTACCTACAGCAGCCATGACAGGCATACTAATGCAGTTAAGAAAAAACATTTATGCCCCTAAAGTACTTCTTATAGTTTAACATGACTTAGCTAATTAATTTCCTAAGTGTTCATGTGCGGGTTTTTTTTTTTAAGAAAAAATAGCAGTAGGAAAAAAATAAACACATGGGAAAAAATGTTAAATGTAGTTTTTGCTGTAAATCCAGTACTAGTTAGTCCAATATTTTAAGATAGCTGAAACCAAGTAAGTGGTCACTGGAAGTTTCAAATAACACCAACTCACAATAAAAATGCAGTAACTGGTGAAAATTGCTTCCAATGAGAGATTTAAAGAGCTCAGCCTCCTTAGGAGATTGAGAGGTGACTTGGTGCTTCAGAAAGGGTAACAAAAGGCTTTTTACTCTGTTGAAGGAAAATATAACAGCACTGCTTGTCACAGAAAGATCAAGCCAGACTAATACAACTGAGAAGACAGGACTATATATTTAACAATGGTCATGCTAAACACAGAAAAGAATGGTCAAGAGAGATGGTGGATTATCTACTTGTTGATGTTTTCATATCAAGACTGGATTACTTTCTTGATAATAAATTTTAGCAAAATATAAATTATTGTCTCAGCTCTTTAATGGGAAATTATATTCAGCACGACTTAAGAGCTAGAAAATAACAGGATTTTCCCTTTTTTTTTTATCAATTGCTTTTACTAATTTTCTTTTCTAAATTTACTCTAATTGACAATTATAATTGAAACGCCTAACTAAAAGTACCCTGCATCAAGGAAATACCACAAATCCTTTTCACTTATTTCAAACACCATTTCTAAGGTTTTAAAGAATGTGTAGGAAGGATAGACTCACACTCATATGCAGACTCACGGAATTACAAAAATTCATTGAAAGAACTACTTTACCTACCAGTTGATTTTACATTATTTTACTCATGGTTTTCCATTAATACACATTTATTTCAGCAGCCTCTATTATATTCATTGTTTGACTTCAGGATTATCTGTTTGTTAAATCCTGAATTATTCAAGGTAGTCAAACACGGGAGATGATAGATAACTTCTGGTACATAATGATCAAAATACCTAATACCTCCTTGAACCTCTCTGATAACTTGCCAAAAATAGCATGCTTAATTTGAAACACTCAACAACAGAGATCTTATTCTTACTGTAAAAGTGGAACACAACCATCAGTCAAGTTTTGCTTTGAAAACTTTCTTATTTTATTCTCTTTCTAGGAATTTTGAAATAAATATTTAACTTAAGCAGATTAGTTCTAGTTAGTATAGAAAAGAGTTATTGTGATTTTTTCTCTTAAAATGAAACCCAAATATATTAAAACAACTTTCTTTTATTGTTCTGGAAATAAGCAAAAGCTAAACAAGCAAAGTGTGCATGCTGTAAATATGCAAAAGCAAGGGATTCATTATCACACCTTTTAAGTCATTCTGTGTACATTGATAAGGTCGGCTGCTGGAAAGCGTTAGGTTTTCATCTCATGGTGATACTGTTAATGTTAGTTCACCTCTGGGGATTTTATGCATTTATGAAGCACTGCATAAGACAAATCACCTGCAACTCCCACTGAATATATGCAAAGACAATTTGCATACCAGCATAAGTGAGGGTAGATGGATGAAAAAAAAAAAAGTTCACAACCGAGTGAGTGTAGCACCTTTTTCCCTATGGCAATTCCATCACGGAACAATGCAGAACAAGAACTGAGTCCAATTATATCCACTGATAGTGTTGATTTCCATGAGTTCAATGTTGCCGATATGGCAGACACAAAGCAGACAAGGCAAAGCATGTGATTGCACTGTAATTTGTTTTGGGGGTTTTCAGGGCCATTTAAACCAGGTCTCCTGTCTGGAAACTTTGAAAGTATTAAAAAAATAATCACAGGTTCACTGGGAAATTGAGGCATAACTATTTTTATTGATGAAATCAACATCAAAGATCAAAAATCAAAACAAAGTAACAAGAGGGAGGAAAAAGGAAAAAAAAACAAACAAAAAAAAACCAAAACACAAACCCAACCCTTCACTCTACCCATTCATTTTTAAAATTTTAAAATTTTCTTTAATCTTCTGCTCTGGCCTGATGGAAGATGGGACAGTAAATATGACTGAAAGGGAAATCCAAACACCCATCAGTTTGGTATACTTTTTATACTACATTTTTTTATTTATACATTCAGCTTGCCAAGTATTTAAAACTATATTTAGTTAATATATTCAAGCATGGAATTCTGATACACTGCTTTAATTTTTTATGTTAGTGAGCTGGTTTTCTTGACCACGAGTAAAAATTGGGGCACTAAATATTGCAAAAATGCAAGTTAGAAAGATCTAAATTTGAAAACTTTTCTGCACAAATAAATGAACTGTGCGTAGTTTTAAATCTAATCAGTAGTTCCAATATTTTAATGAAATAAATGATAATGATTCTGTTTGAGTGTTCAAAAAGCAAACAAAGATAAGAAATTTAAATTGGCTGTTTGCTAATATTGGTTTTGGGTGATTGGAAAAGGCCAAGTTACAGCAATAATACAGCTATGATAACGTGATAATAAATATGATGTACATTTGATAAGAGTTGAAAAGAATAATTAAAGTATCTGTATGCTAACTGTAGAAAAAAGTCTGATGAGCCGAATTCTTACTAGGAAAAGGAAAAAAAAGTCTTTTACCCTGTTGTTACTTAAAGAGGTGTGTTGTGCTGGCTCCCAGATTGACTTGCTTTTGAAAAGCCAATGATGTTAGATGTGTTAGGTTAAGCAATAAAAAGCTCAGCTGTGCACATGCAAAGGAGTACAGGGATATGATAGTAGATGGGAGAGACAAATATCACCTTGCCCTGGCTCCTCCCAGGACCATCACAGGTGCCATCAGCCCATCACAGGTCCATCTTCACAAGCCCAGAAGAAACCCAGAGGGTCCTGAGCAAGAGAGGGAACACCAATACCCAATGTAGAGACACAACCTCTACCCCAGTCTCCCCAGGGCTGTCCCAGGAGATCCAAAGTTGTAGGGGTTGGGGGAGACCTGGCACCAGGAGCTCTCCAGTTACCTCACAGACTGAGGGGGGTCCCTGCCCAGACATACAGGGCTCATCATGGGGTACAGGGGAAGAGCATTCGGGGATTGCACAAGGCTGATCATGGAGTATTTAGGGGAGGAACCAATGTCAGGGAAATGGATGGATTCGGGTGGTTTGGGGAGGAACAGGTATGTGAAAATATAGGAATAAAGGAATGGAAGGGGTTAGTTGCATGTAAACTGGGGCTGGTCTTTATGCTTGTGTGACTATGCCCTGTGCCTGACTAGCGCAGTCTGTCCTGTCTGCTGATTAAACTCAATTTCTAATGCTTTTCCTGGGTGAAGGACTCTGTGCATGTGTGTGTATGGGGGTCTGAGTGCAGCAACTGGAGTGAGACCATGGGCTGGAGGGCTGTGTCCATGGTGCAGCGCTTCAAGTGAGTGTGGATGTGTAAGCGAGTGTGTGAGCAATCACAAAGATCCAGCCTGGTGAGTAGGTGAAGTGGCCTGTGAGCTAGGGGGGTGGGAGGGCATGTGTATCTTGCAGGGTGAGGCACCTGAAGGAGGTGGCTACTAGAGCGGCAAGAAGATCCCAGCCAACAGCTGGGGAGACTATGGTGCCTGGAGGTTGACTAAGACCCATTTGTGTGTATGTGCCTGTGTGTGCTCACATGTAGGTCTGACTATCAGCACCTGGAGTGGGGCTACATGCCCTGGTGCCAGCAGCTGGGGAGACTGAGATCCAGGGGAAACCACTGGGAAGACCGAGTGTCTCAGCCTAGATGCAGGGGGGACCCACATTGTCCATGCATTTATTCTCCATACCAGAGAGGAGAGCCGGAGAGGAGAAACAGGATGAGGCTACTGGGTCTGTTTGTATTCTTATAAGTACTGAGTGTGTCTGTCAGTGTTAATCTGTGTTGCCAGATGTGAACAGAGTATCATACCCGTATGGTGTATACATGTGCTCTGTGTGTGTGTGCCTGATGGGAATACAGCACTGTATTCCAGCTTCTGGCTGCATCTGGGTGCATGGGGCTGGTGGGTTCAGCAACTCCCTATTCAACAGTGTGCGCTTCTTATTTCAGGGGTTCTATTTGGGTTTTTTCTCCTGGTGTGTGTTGGTTAGGAGTTTTTGGTTGGCTTTTTGTTTTGTAACTCATACAATCTCACGACTAGATATAAAAATGAAATAACAATGGGATTGGCTGTATATTATTCTTATGAAATAATATTTCAGGTTATTTTAAGGTAAATCTGACAAACTTCAACAAATGAAGTATTTTTTTTCTCTACAGGAGCTGAGTAACTTGTTTCGAACTAGAGCAGAATTTAGAGTCTCAAAAGAGTAAGTAACAATAGGTACTATTTCATTTTCAACTAGTTCGACAATTGCTACTTTTTGGAAGAAAAAACTAAGAGTCTCAAGATTAAATCTCTCACTTGTAAAGACAGACCAAAGTAGAAGAGCAAAAAATGTCAATTTAATCTGCTTCAATCAGTCTTTCGCACGTCTAAAACTGAGCTAACCCTGCACAGTTCTAGCGTTCATCAGTTCATAACTTAAGTTCATTAAGCTCATAATTCATTATTAAATCCTTTTTCTACTGTAAAAGAGAATAAATTTAGTATTACAGAAAACACTTTTTAGGATGGAAAAATTCAAAAGAAACTTTTATATTAATGAAATAAGAGATCTGAGACACACATTAAATAGCCATTCTTTTGCATTTGCCCAAATGATACAGAATGAGTAGGGCCAGAAGCAGCTGCTATCTGCATGGCAAAGGAAATGTTGAATAATTCTTGTATGATACAACATGGGGAGAAATCATTACCTGTAATGACTTCCAGGACTGAGGAATTACAGTCCTTCTTAACCTAACTCTCAGTGAAACCACGAGATGCGTGAGATCAAAACAAATGGATTGATATTCAAGATAACAAAATGTCAAAACTATGTTTGTGTATTGGGTTTGCGTTGCGAGGTTTTGGTAGTAGGGAGGCTACAGGGGTGGCTTGTGCAAGAAGCTGCATGAAGCTTCCCCCGTGTCGATAGAGCTAATGCCAGACAGCTCCAAGACAGATCTGCCACCAGCCAAGGCCGAGACAGTTGTGATGGCAGTAGTGCCTCTGTGATAATACAGCTAAGAAGGGGAAAAAACTGCTGTGCAACAGTAGTCAAGAGACAGGAATAATAATATGTGAGAGAAACAATTCTGTAGACACCAAGGTCAGTGAAGAAGGAGGGGGAGGAGGTGCTCCAGACATCAGAGAAGAGATTCCCCTGCAGCCCGTGGTGAAGACCATGTTGAGGCAGGCTGTCCCCCTGCAGCCCGTGGAGTTTAACGGTGGAGTAGATATCCACCTGCAGCCTGTGCAGGACCCTATGCCAGAGCAGGTAGATGCACCTGAAAGAGGCTGTGACCCCATGGAGAGCCCATGCTGGAGCAGGTTTTCTGGCAGGACTTTAGACCCTGCGGGGCACCCGCTCTGCAGCATTCAGGTCCTGAAGGATTTCCCATGGGAAACGCCCATGTTTGAGAAGTTCGTGGAGGACTGTCTCCCGTGAGAGGGACCTCACACTGGAGCAGAAGAAGAGTGTGAGGATGAAGGAGCGGGAGAGACAACATGGGATGAACTGACCACAATCCCCATTCCCTGTCCCCCTGCGCTGCTGGGGCAGAAGAGGTAGAGGATTCAGGCGTGAAGTTGAGCCCGGGACGAAGGGAGGGGTGGGGGGAAGGTGTTTTAAGATTTGGTTTTATTTCTCATTACCCTAGAGTTATTTGATTGGCAATAAATTAAATTAATTTCCCCCAGCAGATTCTGTTTTGCACGTGATAGTAACTGCTAAATGATAGCTCTCTCTCCTTATCTCAACCCACAAGCCTTTTGTTATATTTTCTCCCTCCTGTTCAGCTGAGGCAGGGGAGTGATAGAGCAACTTGATGGGCACCTGGCATCCAGCTAAGGTCAACCCACCACAGTCCTTATGATGCAATATGCAAATTCACAAGCTACCACTTTTGAGGAATATCTTTTTGTAATTTTGTTTCATCAATAACATTTATACTTCACAGCTATTAAAAAAAAATAATCCATGTGCTCTAAGGACTGTAGAATACAATAACTTACCATCTAGCAAGGTTTAATAGGCTGCTTTCATTTAATATCATAGAAACAGTCATAGAATGGTTAGAGTGGGAAGGGACCTTAAATATCATGTAGTTCCAACTCCCCTGCCATAAGCAGGGACACCTCCCACTAGATGAGGTTGCTCAAAGCCCCATCCAACTTGGACTTGAGCACTTTCAAGGATGGGGCATTCACAACTTCTCTGTGCAGCCTGTGCCAGTGCCTCGCCACCCTCACAGTAAAGAATTTCTTCCTAATATCTAATCTAAATATCCCCTTTTCCACTTTGAAGCCATTACCTCTCATCCTGTCACTATACTCCCTGATAAGGAGTCCCTCCCCATCTTTCCTGTAGGCCCCCTTTAAGTACCAGAAGGCTGCTGTAGGGTCTCCATGGAGCCTTCTCTTTTCCAGGCTGAACAACCCCTTCTCTCTCAGCCTGTCTTCATAGGAGAGGTGCTCCAGCCCTCTGATCATCTTTGTGGCCCTCCTCTGCACTTGCTCCAACAGGTCCATGTCCTTCTTATGATGGGGGCTCCAGAGCTGGATGCAGTACTCCAGGTGGGGTCTCATCAGAGTGGAGTAGAGGGGCAGAATCACCTCCCTCAACCTGCTGGCCATACTTCTTTTGATGCTGCCCAGGATGCAGTCGGCTTTTTGAGCTGTGAGCACACATTACCGGCTGATGTTGAACCATCAAACAGCACCCCCAAGTCCTTTTCCTTAGAATGGATGCTCTTGATCCATTCTTTGCACAACCTGTATTTGTGCATGGGATTGCCCCAATTCAGGTGCAGGACCTTGCACTTGGCCTTGCTGAACTTTAAGAGGTTCGCACAGGCCCACCTCTCAAGCCTGTCCAGGTCCCTCTGGATAGCATCCCTTCCCTCCATTGTGTTGACTGCTCCACACAGCTTGGTGTCGTCAGCAAACTTGCTGAAGATGCGCTCAATCCCACTGTCCATGTTGTCAACAAAGATGTTAAAGAGCACCAGCCCCAGTACCAACCCCTGAGGAATGCCACTCATCACTGCTCACCACTTGGACATGGAGCCATTGACTGCAACTCTTTGCATGTGGCCATCCAGCCAATTCCTTATCCATCAAGGGGTCCATCTGTCAAATCCATGTCTCTCCAATTTAGAGACAAGGATGTCGTGCGGGACAGTGTCAAATACTTTGCACAAGTCCAGGTAGATGATGTCAGTTGCTCTTCCCTTATCCACCAATGCTGTGATGCCACCATAGAAGGCCACCAAATTTGTCAGACATATTTTGCCCTTAGTCAAGCCATGTTGGCTGTCACCAATCACCTCCACATCTTCCATGTGCCTTTCCAGAGTTTCCAGGAGGAACAGTTCCATGATCTTGCCATGCATAGAGGTGAGACCGACTGGGCTGTAGTTCCCTGGGTCTTCCTTTTTTCCCTTTTTAAAAATGGGGTTATGTTTCCCCTTTTCCAACCAGCAGGAACTTCACCAGACTGCCACAACTTCTCAAATATGATGGATAGTAGCTTAGGATCTTCATCTGCCAGTTCCCTCAGGACCTGCAGATGAATCTCATCAGGTCCCATGGAATTCTGCACCTTCAGGTTCTTTAGATGGTCTTGAACCTGGTCTTCTCCTACAGTGAGTGGCTCCTCATTCTCCCAATCCCTGCCTTTGCCTTCTTCAACTTGGGGGGGTGGCTAGAGCACTTGCCATTGAAGACTGAGAAAAATCGTTGGGTACACCTCAGCCTTCTCACTACTTAGGTAACCAGCTCTCCTGTTTCCTTCCAGAGCGGGGGAGCACATTTTCCCTAGTCTTCCTTTTATCACCAACATACCTATAGGAGCTTTTCTTGCCCTTGACATCCCTGGACAGATTTAATTCTATCTGGCAGATTCTAAGAATTCTATTCTTAGCTTGCCTAACCTGATCCCTGGCTGCTCAGACAATTTCTCTGTATTCCTCCCAGGCTATCCATCCTTGCTTCCACCCTCTGTAGGCCTCATTTTTGAGTTTGAGTTTGTCCAGGAGCTCCTTGTTCATCCATGCAGGCCTCATGGCAATTTTGCCTGACTTTGTCTTTGTTGGTATGCATCACTCCTGAGTTTGGAGGAAGTGATCCTTGAATACTAACCAGCTTTCTTGGGCCCCTCTTCCCTCCAGGACTTTATCCCATGGTACTCTGCCAAGCAGATCCCTCAAGAGATCAAAGTCTGCTCTCCTGAAGTCCAGGGTAGCAAGCTTACTGTACACCCTCCTTGCCGCCCTAAGGATCTTGAACTCCACCATCTCCTGGTCACTGCCATCAAGGCTGCCCTTGAGCTTCACATTCCCCACCAGCCCCTCCTTGTTGGTAAGAACAAGATCCAGCATGGCACCTTGCCTCATTGGCTTTTCTATCACTTGGAGAAGGAAGTTGTCATCAACACATTCCAGGAACCTCCTGGATTGCTTATGCCCTGCTGTATTGACACTCCAACAGATATCAGGGCGGTTGAAGTCCCCCATGAGGACTAGGGTTTGTGAATGTGAGACTGCTCCTATCTGTCTATAGAGGTCCTTATTTGCTTGGTCTTCCTGGTCAAGTGGCCTGTAGCAGACCTCCATTGTAACATCACCTGTCCTTACCTTCCCTTTAATCCTGACCCATAAGATCTCAGTCAGCTCCTCATCCATCCCCAGGAGGAGCTCCATGCACTCCAGCTGATCATTGACATAAAGGGTGACACCCACTCCTTATCTCCTGCCTGTCCTTCCTGAAGAGTTGTATCCTTCCATTCCAACACAGGAGCCATCCCACCACATCTTCATGACGCCAATAAGATCATAGCCCTGCAGGCACGCACATGTCTCTAACTCTGTCTCTATTCCCCATGCTACATGCATCTGCATAGAGGCATTTAAGTTCAGCCCCCGATGAAGCTGACTTACTGCCAGAAGTGGCCGGAATTCCTTTGTGCTGCACTCCAGGTGCTCTCCTGTTTACCTGAAACCCTTCTCCAGGCTCTGGGTATCAATTGCTGGCATTGGCATCATACTGGTAGGAGTGCGATACACTGCCTCAGCAAGCCTTCGTGAGCTTGGCAAGGCTCTGACCAAAGATACTCTTCCACTCTCTGACAAGTGGACCCCATGGGGCCCCAGTAGACCGGGTTTCTCAAAGCGAGTCCCATGGTCTAATTATCCAAACCCCTGGCTGTGGCACCAGTCCTGTAACCATTTGTTGATTTGCCAGATTTGATTGACCCTATCTACCACCTTCCCTTTGACTGGAAGTATTCATGAACATCTAAGGTCTGAAATAAAAATTACTGACTTCTCTATTTCCCCAAAACAATGGAGACTATTATTCTTGTGTGGCATAATTATATAACTTTATCACACCCACACCTCAAAAACCACTTTATGAATGAACCAAGCAAACAATCATGAAAAGACAGCATGGACTGATTTTAAGGGACTGTTCCTTCTAAGCAAGAAGCAAAACAAGAAAGCAGTCCAAGTAATGTAGGAAAGTGGAGTCATGAATTTCCTGAGCACGTTGCCCAAGATCTAGGAACCCTGGGAAAACAGAAGAAGAATCAAAAAACATTCTTGGGTTTTGGTCAGACTGGTAATGGGTTCTCGTCTATTAGTAAAGTGAGTGTTTAATGGTTACTTCAGAAATTCTAAGTATTTACTTTAACTGTCTCAAGGGCAGGATAGTTCAGCTACATATCAATACCAACTATATGTGGGCATTCTGGAATAGTCTATTTAAAATATTGGGAATAGTTGCCCGTATGGAAAATGTTTCTTAGAGGTCTCAGAGTCATACAGACTATGCTACAGGATTTGCCAGGAAGAGAAATATAAGACTTGCGTCCAGATGCAATCAGACACTAGAGGCACCCTATCACTGCCAGAGTTTTCTGCCAGAAAACAAGATCATGAATTTCACAGGACTTTTTACTTCTTTTTTTCTTTATAGGCTCAAATAATTATTTTATTTGAGAAAAGCACCTAATATGGAAATATCTGTCAAAGTTGTTGAATTTTAACAGAAATAAGCTTCTGAAAACAATAACATAAGGGAGAGGCTGAGAGACCTGGGATATTTTAGCCTGGAGAAGAAAAGGCTTGGGGAGGGGATCTTATTGGTGTGTATTAATACCTGATGAGATGAGAGGGTGTAAAGAAGATGGAGCCAGACTCTTCATGGTGATATCCATTGACAAGACATGAAGCAATGAGCACAAATTGAAACACAGGAAATTCCACTTAAAATAAATGAAGGCTTTTTTACTGTGAGGGTAAACACTGGCACAGGTTGCCCAGAGAGGTCATGGAGTTTCTAACCTTGGAGGTATTCAAAACCCATCCGGACATAGTCCTGGAGAGCTTGTTCTAGGTGACCCTTCTATGAGGAGGGTACTGGGCTAGATAAGCTCCAGACGTCCCTTCCAACCTCTGCTATTCTGTGATCTGTGGTACTAGTAGGCTCCTCTAGCTGTAAATATTTTTACTTCTGCTTAAAATAAAATCCCAAATTATTGCTTAGTTCTTAAATATGCATGTAATAGAATGACCAATGCTGTATAATGAAAAGGAATTAATGAAGCTGTTAGGGTAACTAGATTTTGATATCACTTTGAATTTTCATCCTGTGTGTGTTGAAAGTCTGTCTCCTATGTTTTAACAGAGTTTATAATGTTTATATCACTAACATAGGAATTTATTTAATTGCTATTGACCCTGATAAGATAGATAGCTGTGGCTCATGTAATTCAGATATCTTTCTATTTAGCAGAGTAAATTGAATAAACCTGCATTTTAAAAGGATGATTTAAATTAAGAAAGGAAATTTCCATAATTGTACGAATCTGAATTGTAATGAGATACTTCCACTTGTCATTCATGAGTCATATTCTACATGAGTCAAGTTTACCCTTACACCCAATATCTGACATATTATGCAGAGCAACAGATACACACCCGAAATAATGATCTCCCCAGGTATTTCCCTAAAGCTTTAATTCCATGGTGAGTATTTAGCTATAGATAAGATATATTGAAAAAGAACAAAAAAGTATTTTCCAGTGCTGGTTACTCTATCACAAACTTTCCTTTGTTATTTTGTTGATTTTTAGTTTGCTGATGCATCAGCAAAATGAGCCACATTGCCTTTGTGATCTCCAGTTAAGTCTTAAGACACAGAGTTAACATAAGCAGTGCATTTAAATTCATAGTCACTGATAGTGGTATTATGTATGTATCCACAGTAAACTTTGTAAAAATAAGTTGTAAGTGCAAAGGACCACAGTATACACACTCGTGTTGAGTAGCCAAAATAAAATGGAATTTCAGTTTTCTTTTCTTACTAAAATTGTCAAAATCTTTTTTAAAAGAACAGATGTATGTTCAGTGATTTGATATCAATTGCACATGTATGTCTCATTCACCAGAAATATATAGTTGTTGCAGTGTATTTGTCATTTCTAAAGTTATATAGGCCCTACAGTTTCAGGAAAAAAGGAAGCTCTAAACTCATAAATGATTTGATGTTGTGTGGGGTAAGGTGATTGAAACAGCTCATGTAAGCACAGAAAGTAAAAGCAGAGGCAAATTAAGAAGCTCTTCTATTTTCAACATAACTGCAGTGTCTTTGATCTTGAGTAATGATTTATGATGTACAAAAATCAATAAAGATTCCAACATAAAAAATGGCATTTTAATGAGTATCTAGGTGAACATAAGCAGCAATTGACAGCAACACTGACATCCTTGTGTCTTCTTTTAAAGTTGTATATGTAAATCTATGCAGGACTCTGAAATATGATTTGCGCTATGCTAGGGATGAGTTAAATTTCTGAACGATGAATACAGCTTCTGGATAAGAGTTAGATTTTGAGTAATGAAGGAAGACAATGTTTGGATAGGGACATGCCTTTTTGTGGAATTGACTTTCTGCAAGTTGCGTTCCAGGCATGTTTTTAAAGCAAAGATCAGACTGAAGGTAAAAGCAATTTATTATAGAAAAAGTAAGCAAACAAATACATACGTAGAGCAAACTGCAATGTGAAGCACAGATACTGTTTCCAAAGGTAAATCCCTAGAGATGCCTGATCATACAAGGATAACAGCTACTCAGTGTAAAAGCATTAGTACTATGAGCCAGTTCATACGCCCCTGATATTTAAACATAAATTTCAAATTTCATCACCACTTTAGCAACGTTTAAAGATAAAGGTCTTTTTTTGCTGCACTTTTATACGTTTCCTACCTTGGAACTGAGCATTAAATCCCTTTCGTCGGTGGTTGCTGTCAGACGTAAAATGGAGTCGTAACCAGTTCTTACTGCTGATAACAGGAGAAGGTAGATTCATACCAGTCAACCTGGAAAAATAAAAAAGAATCCAATGTAAATGGTGGAAAAACTCATGTGTACACTACTTAAAAGAGAAAAAAAGGAAAATAGCTAAAATATATTGTTGTACTGTTTACAACGTATTTGACAATAGTGATTCACTGTTACCTAATGTCAATTATTTCCTAGTTAAGTACCTATTATCCTGGGACAAATGTGGGTTTTTTCCCATCACAGCTATCCATTTTATAGTCAAAACTTTTATCTTCAAACTACTCTTTCATTAATTAAAGAAGAAAAGCAATCTTGTGTGTGTGTGTGTGCATGTGTACGTATGCATGAGTGTGTGGAATCATTCAGCAAAAAATAAGCATATTCAATTATCACAAAATTTCATCATCTGACTCCCTGCTGTGTCAGTTACCTCATAGGAAAATAAATCTCAGGTTTTAAGAAAGTATAAATAAGGGTTATGTGGACTAGTTAATGTTAAGCTTGGGTGGTAAATTAATAAATAGTAGATAATATATATCTAAATAGTAGATAACTATGCTGCTAGAAATGGTTTTGTGTGTATTAACTTCTACCCATATTTAATGAAAAAGAGAAGTTTAAACAAAATCAAATGCAGGCTAATCACCTTGCACTAACAATGAATATTGTGAAGAAAGACTGCACACAAAGATTTTTTCTAATACAGGCAGCAAGCCCTTGTACCAGATCGGGTCATACCATACTCTGTCATTGCACCACACCATTTATTATTATCAACATGCTCAAGTAGTTACCACAGAATACCTGATGTGGTGTAAACTCACATCTTAGTTTAACAGATGGCTTTTTTTTGTGTGTGATCATACTCCAAATTTTAGAGTTAGTCCTTTTTTTTCTTTCTGAATAACTCTGGAGAACTGAAATAAATGAAGTTCCTTGTTATCAAAAATGTTGATTATTTGAAACATAAACCCAAACTGATTAGTATCCGAAATTCTCAGCTAAGGTATAACTTGTGTGAGATTTGCCAATACTATAGTAGACATAGTACGTATTATCAGAGCTAAAAAACCCCTGAAAACTGAAATCCAATTTTATCTCTCTCAAATGAATCAATGTAGTAACATAGATGCCTTTTTCATTGCACTATGCAATTTCAGAGTTTCATTAAATATCCTAGATTATGAAGAAACCCATCATGTTAAGAAATACTGGTGCTGGAGAAGTTTATTTAGAGTCATGGCCGAAGCCCTTTTCTTTCTGCAACGGAATAAGTCCAATATACTGAAATAAAGCAATTCTTAATAGGACTTTTTTTGTTGTTGTTGTTAGGACATACAAACTACATCAGAGACATTTCATTCTCATTTATAATCTCACTTCTGACTATTAACAAAATAAGGAAAAACAAAATCCTACTTATTATTTTAACAGCTTTGATTGAAAGAAAGGGTAGGTCATTTAAAGGAGGATTCATACATTTCGAAATGTTGAGAGTGGCATCCAATAGTTCTTACGGGTGTTGGTCAAAACATTCAGCCCTATACATATTTCTACATCTTACTCAAATAGACTTTTATACTTTATATACTCTTTCATACACTCTTTAGATCACTTTAGAGCATAATGTATTTCAAAAACTCCTTACATCAGGCACTCTAAATATTTCTAACTATGAACTGGCATTTGTTATTTCAAAGCTACTTAGAATTGTACCTGTAGAAACTACTGTGATATAATTAAAAGGAAAAGAAAAAAATAAAACCATATGTGGAATACCAAAAATATATAATTTGTTAGTGCCTCTTAGCTATTGACACAATATATGCTAAATCTAAAAGTTTTTACTATATATAGGCTGCAGTTCATATCTCTGAACTGATAACTCGTTTGTCCAAGTAGACAAATTTATCTCCTAGAAATACAGCTTTGGGGATTGGTTTTCTTTTTTAAACGCAATATACATGTACTAACATTGTATCTGGCATATCCAGAGCTCTGGATTTCAAAGTCTGCAAAACCTCTAGCTGAAATATTAAATTTTTATATGAATTAAATTGTACATTAATAAAAGAGTAAATTAACATAATTATAAAAGCCCATTCAAAGCATATCTTTCATTAGTTACATTTCTAATACACAGCTATTTCTCAGACACACAATAAACACAAATATTTTAAGATCTACGTGAACTCTACAAGATACAGCTAAATAGTCTCAAATCTTCCCATTATACTATGAAAGATAATGATAATATGATCATGACACTGAGATACTATTTTAAGCTACCTATTTTATCAAGAATTTATCAAGAATTTTAAGCTACCTATTTTATCAAGAATTTATCAAGAATTATCAAGGCCCACGTGTAGATCAAAGATGGTGCATCTAAGCAAAGTACTTCACTCTGTGGCATTCATCATCCGCAGGTGGGACTTCCTATGGACAATGTCAGAGTTTCCAGTAATAGCAGATCTAAAAGTATGTGGACACAGTATAAAACTGCTCTGTACATATTAATTAACTGTTTACCTGGAATTTCTGGAGGGTAGGCAACCTCAGCTGTGTGTGAAAGAGAGAGGTGGACTGCTGAAAGTGTCAGATTGCCACCTGCATTGGTACAGCAGGCAGATCTGTAACTCACTCAAAAGTTGAAGGTAGTATGAAAAAAACTGCCCTGTTTCCTTCTTACTTATTTCTAGGTCTTTTTTTATCAGGGAATAGGAGTTAAATGGAATATGTCCATCGTACAGCAAATGTCAAAATATAACAAAAGATTTAATAACATTACAGGTGTGCTCCTCAGACAAAAAAAGAAATCAGTACCTTCAAGGACAGTTTGTTTCCAGTCCCACAAAGCTGAATATTGTATCTGCAGCAAAAGATACAGATTGTGGGGCAAGGGTCCCTAAAACACTTGGTCATTCATTTTTCTGATATATAGAATGCAACTCCATGGCAGGGGGAAAGGCTTATAGGTCATCTATTTGAGTTCACCAATAGAGAGGCTGAACACCACTGCTCGACTAATAAAAGACAGAATGATCCCAGACAGAATGAACACAGTGCTTCTTCTGAGGATGCAGAATGAGGAGGAGTATTTCCTTTGACCTTTACCAATTGAAAGGTTCATCACGTACCATAATTTCTGACTAGGTGCCCATACGCTCCGTGTGCTGGAGTTAGTGCAGTGTGCTTTCTCTGACTCGGTGCAGCCTTTACTGTTATGGGCCAACTTCTTATATTAATTGAGTATTCACGGAAAACAAGCAGTTTGATTATGTCCATACTAGTAAATTGAATAGCAGCACTTCACATCAATTCCTGCTTGAGAGTCTACACTATTAAAGGTTACAGCAACAACAAATTATAGATACTTAGAATCACAGAATGGTTTGGATTGGAAGGAACCTTTAAAGATCGTCTAGTCCAACCCCCCTGCTATAGGCTGGGACACCTTTCACTTGATCAGGTTGCTCAAAGCCCTATCCAGCCTGACCTTGAACACTTCTAATGATGCAGCATCCATGCCTTCTTTGGGCAACATGTTCCAGTGTCTCACCACCCTCATTATGAAACTCTTCTGGACATGACTGACTACTGCTCCCTCGATCAGGTTACTCTGAAAGCAAAGGTGCAACTGAAGCAAAGCTACCTCTACTTCGTGTGGGCATACACAGTATTGATTCCTGTTGCATATGAATAGAAATAGAGTAATTTTAGCTCAGATTAGGTATTAACTCTAAAATCAGATGAAGACTTGGAAGTCCTTTATATCAGACAGAAATTATTCAGATGAGGTAAAGAATCACATTTCTTAATACCAAAGTTCTCCTTAGAAGCTTTCATGCTTTGATCGTTATTGAGGATTTCTCCAATGCTGTCTAAAAAGAGTATTGAAAGTCTTTCTCACTTCTTTTCTAACTGAAGACATTTATTGTTTGGGGAGTAGTACAAAAGAAATTGAATTCTTCAGTTATGTTTGAGTTCTGCCTCTGCTCTGAAAAGGGTAAAGCTTTTCTGAAAGTGATTTTAAGGCTTACCATGTGATAGCCTGGCTTGGATAGAAGTGATATCTAATCTAAATCATGTTAATCAAGTTTTTCACATACACACACACAAACATGTATATATAATGTTATTTGGGCATTTTCTGGAAATACTTAGTCTGATTTGCAGAAGTGTTTTCATCTCCACGACTGATATCAGCTAGGCCCTTAGCTTCTAACATCAGGGGGTTAAAACTGGTTGTCATTTGGAGAAGTGACAGGTTTGAATGTTCTGTGCTAAACAGTATTTGAGGCCATGCACTGAACAGAGATTAAAGGAAAGATAAAAGAGCTGTTCATCCACTCAGTATCAATCACTCAGTGACCTGTTAAATAGCAATCCCATGGGAAAAAAAACAAACAGAACATAATTTTTCAATAACATCATATAACGATGCATTTTCCTGAGAGGGTCTGGATGAAGATCACACAGAGAACCTCAAATCTCTCATTTCTGCATACTAGGTGTTGCACTGTGCTCCATGGAACAAGGAATTCCTGAGCGTGCTGCCTGTTACAGCATCATAAAGAACTAAATAGACAGGTTTTGAGAGCTTTATAGTTATATTAGTACCATATTGCACCTCTGCTGATAAACACCGCTTCTCACAAGAAATAATGAGAAATAATTAAAACATCTCAGCTATTCTTCTAGATTTGAAGGCAGTCTGGCTGCAGCAGGATCAGACAGAGAAGAGAAGCTCTCTTAGTGTTGATTACTGTGTGGAGTAGATAAACTTTTTCACTTTTTACTGTTTTAAGTGATGTTCTAATTTTTGATTCTTATTCCATAATTCTTCCATAATTTCCCCACACAGACACTAATCTTTTGTTTATACAAGTAAGAAGGCAAATTTTTTTCATGCCATCTTGAGGGAGTAATGTTTTCCTTATGTACAGTATGCAGATATAGAAGCAGAATGTCCTTTGAAGCCTCTATTGCATTATCAAGGGATTGTGATAGGTTTTATAGTTTCCATAACAGGTCTCTGGGTTACGAGTTGAAGAGAGAAAACTGTACCCCAATTTTGAATTTACAGCTGGCTTCCATTTTGAAATCCTCCCAGCTAAAATACTTATAAGACTGCCCATGGAGATACATGTCAAAACAAGAACTTTCAAGGACCATCACTTGCTACTCGACAAAATAACAGGAAGCAGTTTACAAAGGGGTGAAGTTTGATGGCTTCAGCAAATACACGAAAACAATGTGTGTGCATAGATGTGTTGTCTCTATATGTATGCATAGAAATATCTATAAAAAACAATGTGTGTGCATAGATGTATTGTCTCTATATGTATTATATATTCTATATGTATGCATAGAAATATCTATATTCAATATAGATACATTAAAAAAGGATGTTAGAGGACTATAACCTTAAACTCATTGTAACACGATAGCCAAGACTGTATCTGGTATCAACCAAAAGTAAAGAGCTGCATTGTCCCATGTTCGTAAATGAATACCATTATGGGGTGTGTTATCAGGCACACGCGCCGTGCATACTGTGGCTGTAGTTTCACACAGAGGTGAGATGCGCTAACAAGCGGCTGCTGCCTAAAAGACATGTGACATTCTTTTCTGTTCCTCCTCCTCCTGCATTTACTAATCCATCCTCAATCTTTTACTTCTCTATTGCCCCTCCTCATGTGTATCAGCTTTGATTCTTGCTAGAATTTCTGTGATCTGATATAATTCATTAAAATGGCAGAAAATTATCCGCTCCCCCCCCTCTCCCCCTCCAGCTGGGACATCTCTGTGCTATTTTAGTGAATTAAACTAGTCAGAGAAAAGAGAGACGAGTCAGAGCTGGCACAAATTCAGCATCACGAGCACAGGAATGTAAAGTCAAATGAAGACTCACTGCATCTTGTGGAGCTGGAGCTGCAGGTCACCACTGATGGAAGAAAGAATTTATAGCTAAGATAAGGTAGGGTACAACTCAACAAAATATAAGAGGGGACAACTGGTCTAACATCAAGACTATCTGCATCACCAAGGAACTGAAACAATACTTATTATGCTTGATAAGAGAGGCCAGACTATCTCCTAGAAAAGAACTAAATATAACAGTTTCACAGAAAAATTTTAAATCAGCTCTTCTTTGTGTGGACTTTGAAATAAGAGACTATTTATAACAGCTAACAATCTACCAGGAAAGGGTTCAGAAGTGGGGGGAGGGAAGGAGAAGGAGTAGGTTAGATGTTTCTCATTTAAAGTAATTAGATCAAGCATGATTTTTCCCCTCCCTTCTTCACCTGTTCCATAACCATATGTAAATGGTTGTTTATTCAGGATGCTGTGAAGAAATCCTTTCATTTACATTTTACCATAATATCTCTTGGGATAAGAATGAATTCAAATGAGTGGGTATGTTTTGGGGTGAGCTCTTTTTCTCCCTAATGCTATATAAAGACATGGGCATACCTTAGAAAGTCTTAGCTTGCTAGGCACCCCTAGATATTCTCCTGAGAATTGTTCAGGATAACAGGGTATGTCCCAGGAAAGCTGAATGAGACTGACAGAGCTAATTTAAGGTGAGTCAGGAAAACTGATGACTGAGAATAATCCAGAAGGCTCTTGCTGTACAGGAGAAATTTGATACCATAAGTCCTGAGGGACCACAAGGCATTTGCCACAGAAATTTATATCAAAATATTTTTGTCAGTCTGGGCATAAGAAAATAGCTTGAATGAAATCCAAATTTGATGAGTATAAAAAGGATGGAAGAAAGGAAAACAAATGTAGATGACCAAGCCCAAGAATAAAGTTTTAACAAGGGACTGCCAATTTCAATGATTCATATCCTTTTAACTGAGTAGTCTAAGAATGCTACATTTTTATTTGCTCGGTTTTCCTATGTATTGAGAGTAGGTTTAAACATTAATAAAGGAGAGCATGCTGTGAAAGTTCCTCTTCAAAACAAAATAATCAAATATTAAATAAAAGACTATGTTCCATAATCATGTTATATGGAGACACTGTGATGTTATTATATTCATTAAGCTCTAACTCCACTGTATTATAAACAAACATTGTCCAGTAATCATTTTGGATATGTGTTTCATATGGAATGATTAAAAAGAGAAAAGTAAGAAGACTACTTTGCCTATGATAATGAATATCAAAAATTTGATGACATTCTTCATTTTCAAAGTCTGATGAAAAGTTACACATGCTCTTCTATTGGCACTTATCAACTGTTACTTTGAAACATGCTGATGACTGATCTATTTAAAACTAAATTATTATAAGTTAATATAAAATTATTTCATGTTATATGTTTTTTCCATTGAGCAAATAAAGTTTTAAGTGACAAGGCCATAGTCAGCTTAAAATTAACATTTAAGCAGGAATTTGATATATTTTTCCAAAAATGATTCAAATTATACCCTCCCAACATATAGCTTAAGTTTCTCATGTTGCCTGAGCAGAAGTTTACATGCATGCTCAGAAGCTCTTTGGCCTGGTGAAATGAGGAGAAAAAGATGGGCTTCATCTTATCTAATTTCAGCTGTTGGCAGTGCAGTGGTCTCCTTCTGGGCTAGGCTCCCTATATAGTCAATGGAAAGGAATAAATATTTTGGGAGTGCACATCATCTGAGGTATTTCAGATTTCCATATTAGTTTGAGATGAATCTCACCTTAAAAATATGAGCTAGGGTAACCAGATCAGTAAATATCAACACTTGAGCATCATCCAAGGCATACAAATGTTACTATAATATAATGGGACATGACATAACTCAGAACTTTATTCTCTGAAGATAACCCTCTTCACACTTTCTCTCAAACTATTCTAAGTTTGTGCACAAGTCTCCCGTGTCTTTTGTGTATTTGGCTGTACCTCACACTGGATGTTATACTTGTGTACACTTTGTGTTTGGCTGGAGGTTAAAGCCAAAGGCAAGATTTTTTATTATTTTTTTTTTTAACTGGTGTTTGGAAAAGAGCTTTATTAAGAACATCTTGGTTTATTGATTCAACAATGTTAGCAAATATTTTTCTTGATTATTGCTCTGATATTTGACAAACATCATAGGGACAATATTCCATGGCACTCAGGATAGAATATTCTTCCTCTGGAAGATTATTACTGCTCTCAGGCTGATGAATAAAAGAACAATAATTCCTTATACATCCAAGTTTTTTTCTGATATATAGTTTTCATTGTCCAGCAGAAGTGGAACATTAAGTTCTAGGACACAGCAATCAATTAGATTTTATTGTTCAATACAGTGATATTCAACCCAGGCCGTGAGTACTGCAAGCCACTCTTCCATAGCTTCCAAAGAGTCCTTCCATCCAGAGCCAGGGAAGATAAGTGTAAGGTCCTAAAGTTAATATGGCAGTTGTCCTGGAGGGAAATGAAAATTTAAACCAAGCTCACAACTGAACAAACATAAAACTAAATTGTGGGCTTTTTTTTGTTGCTATCAATATATAGTAATTGAGCACTTCAGAGATAAAATCCTGCTTTAAAAATTCTTCCCTAGTTGAGTGTAATTATTAATAGCTGCAATGATAAAATATAGATCTTAAAGCACACATAGTATTCTGTTTAGGAGCACTGCAGCTATAGTGTTTTTACTGCCATTATCCAGATAGCCCTTTTTGTTAACATTCTGAAAACTGTAATTTTTTTTACTGTGTTCATATGAATCCCTTAAAAAATTATCTAGTGTCCAATATAGGGGAAATTTTAATTTCTTCAATAAAATTTGGAAATTGCTCATCTAAAAAGTAGTTGCCTTTTTTTTTTTCCTTTAACTTTCAGTTATTATGAGTTCCTAGTATAGGATTAAGATCTAACAAGATGCATTCCAAAAAGCAGATGTATAAATCAATTTTCAGGAACCATTAATCTTATTGTGAAGTATTTATTATTTGCCAGTACAATTGTCAATTTTCATGCACATGCTAATATCCCAAAATAGTTTATTTTTAGTCGCAACAGAGAAGGAATACATAAACATGCAGACACCTTTTTTTTTTTTGTATTTTCATACATAACTGTTCTGAAAAACTCATTTAAATGATGTAAAAATAATATCTATTGCAGATAGAATGGGAATCTTTAAGTATATCAGGTACATAACATAATTCTGTTCTGAAAGAGTTTATTCTCTAATACTCTATAATGTCTTTTCATTTGTAGTTGCTACTGTAAGATTTTCAAAATAAGCTAAAATGAATATAGAACTATAATGAATTGAGAAATGTTTTTCCATTCAGTGTAACTAATATAATTTCATTACATTAGTAACTCTTCTCCATTATGTATTTTATATTAGATGAGTTGTTCTGTCTTCTTGAATGAAAGATTTCAGGTGTCCCATTTGGCTTTGTTACAAAATAAGTAATGGAAAACAGAAATCAAGGAAAAAAACTAATTAAAAAAAAGCCGTTGGAAGGAATACCTCATAATTTTATTTTTTTTCTCTTAGATTTTATTTGCAGAAGTCACAATGTCTCTTCTGACTAAGAAAAAACCCTATTTTTTCTGTATTTAAAAAGCTCGATCCATTTATGGGGATGTTTAGCAACAGTCTCTAAAGGATGAATGTAAGAATATTTTTAAGAGCTCTTCTACACTGTGCCTTTCTGCAGTGACTATGGGGAATGACTTTAGGATCAATCTATCTGACATGTTTGATAATAAAAAATAAGAAAAATCTCATGGTTGTTTCTCTGTCTTCTTTTATAATCCGGTATTATGGATCTCTCAGACCATAAATCAATGAAATCTTGTTATCTCACAATAGAGTTAAACAATGTCTGGTAAAAGAACATAACTCATTGGTTCCCAGCTGCAGACTGGGGGGATAGAAGGTGCTAACAGACAGCATTTCAGGGCATCCAAGGATATGACTGGACACAATTTAACTTATTTTATGAAAAAAAAAAAAAGAAAAGCATGTACATTTCCTCTTAAAAACTTTAGCAGACCACATTTCAATGTAGTATCTCACAAAACATATGTATTTTTAAAACATCTGTCTTAGATTTATGGAGTTTACTAAGATGCCATAAAAAAAAAAAGCAACAAACTCATGTAATCAAAATAGAGGATAAAATTACCAGGATAAGGAAACTTCATAAATATTATTCAGTCCCTATGTATACAATAGGATAGATTAACTGAACTGTGCACGGTGACATAATACTCCAATGTAATACCTCTAGCATGTTTTTGTCTATCAGTGAAGTATTATGTTTTGCTTACATATCATGCACTTCCATTTTCCCATAAATACGTTTATATTTCCTAGAGCTTACAAACAATAAGCGACAGGTCTAACAATTAAATATCTTTATGGCAGAGTATGAAAAGCGTACATTATTAAAAAGACCCTACATTCAACAGTCACAGATAGCCCAAGGCATGGGAGTCCATCTGACCTTATACCTCCTTGGATCTGAAGAGCCTGATTCAGAGACGTCTCCTGGAAACTAGATGCATGCTAGGTTTCAGCATTTCCTTTCACGTGCCTAATTATAAACCTGAATAAAGTAATCTGAATCCAGCTCTAAGGCCTTACTACAGCTGACAGTTAAAAAAAATAAAAAACCTTCAGAGGTCTTTGTCCTTTCAGAATCCAGTGTGCTTTACTGAGATTTGATGTACAAAAGACAATAGAGTAAGCCGTAGCTACTAACTTTATGCATAACTACCTAGAGCTTATAAAAAGGACAGATGGAATCCTCTTCAGCCTACAGTTCTTGAGCAATTTCCAAAGGCTACAGGATTTGTTGCTCATGAGGGTACGGGTGCTGTGGAAGTGAACAGAAAACTGGGGTACTACACAACCAAAATGCAAGAATCATAGCCCATACAGACACCAGAAAAGAGAGATCATTGATCTGTATCCAAAAGAAATTAAGTCAGTAAGGTAGAAAGATCAGAAGGATTTTAGTTGTTTCCTAAGTTGCTTATACATATATCTTAGAATATTAGATAAAAAACAGATACAACCATACTGGTGAATAGGAAATGGAAATCTTTCTATTGCTCACTAACCCCGATACTTGCAGTAACATTTGTGAGGGCTGCTGTCACATAACCCTTTCCACAACATTTCATGCCAACTTCTTAGGCAGTATGTTCTCCCACAGAATCATACTGTCATAATATTTAAGGAAATATTAGTCATTATCTTTTCATTGTAGCAAGGAAGATGCCTCAGGAGCTTAATTCCTGTTACCTTTTTGGATATAGTCAGTGTAAGGTATATGACTTTCCTATAAAACATGTATTGATACTAGACATGCATCACCTACTGCATCATAAGAACTCCAGTCTAGAATAATTTCCTTAATAATCTAGCCCTTACCTATTTCAGGGAAGATTGTATACACGTACACGTATGTGAAATCCTTTCCAGTCTAAAAGGAGGCAGCAGCTTGCCTAGTGTTCACCAAAATTATAGAGCTATAAAACCCCAACTGTGCTCAGTGATCCTCTGACACCTCTAGCCTGAATCGGGTCTGTGCTACAGATATGTGCATGCACATCCACTTTTCCACATGAAAAATAGATGTCTTATATTTAAAACTGACTTTATACCTCTTCTCCAGAAGTAACACAGTCCCATGACTAACCAATCATAGCGCAAGAGCCTGACCGACAGCTGTGAACAATCACTACGCTCAATAGGACTGGTCTATGTCAGAGAACAGCCTTAGTATCAGTCATCACATCACTCAATGTTTGAAAAAAAATCTTTAAAATTTACTTTATCCCTTATTTTTGTATTGCATACCCATGCTGCTAAGACCTACTGAGTATGGGGACTATTTGTATACTCCACATGGGATTTCTCTATGTCTGTGTTTCTGCCTATGTGTATATTCCTATCCTGCTCCTATTTGCATTCAGCAGCTCACATCATAACCAATGTGGTTCAGTCTTTCCAGTCAGCAGTGTCTTAATTTGAATCGAGGCTGATACATATATGCCACAGTATGAACCAAAATACTATCATGTATAACACTGTTAGGAGGAGTTTGTTCATATTACACAGTATTACCATATAGAACCATATTACCACCTCTCCTGGATTTAGCAGTGCCTTGAAGACAAGCCACCTTTCATGTCAAGTTGCTGTCATGACTATCCAGAAGACCTCTCATTATCTGAGGATGACTTAGACAAAAACTTTGGAAGAAAAGGTACTGTAACTGACTACCAACCAATTCAAAAACCAATTTAGGGTTTTGCATTACTTAAACAAAAATAGGTAAATCCCAAGAAAATTTGATATTCAGTTCCCTGGTTTTCACTGACATGTATAAAATACATCATCTATTGTCACCACCATCAAGTTCAAAACACTCCCTAACATACAGTGCCACTCCACCGTCTCTCGTTCCTGGCCTATTCTTTCTGAAGAGTTTACAGCCATCCAATGCAGCATTCCAATTGTGTGAGTCATCCCACCATGTCTGTGTGATGGCAACTATATCAAAGTTTGCCTGCTGCACAATGGCTTCCAGCTCCTCTTGATACATAGCCAAGGCAAATGTTTGCATCCTTAGTATATCTTGCCAACCAAGTTGACTTATCTACATTTTTAACATGCTTTCCTTACATTCACTATATTATTTTGTAGTTACAGGTGTTTCATTGGGTAAAAGCCTCTGACTTCTTGTTTAGGCTATTTTTAGGTGGCAAAAGTTACTTATTTCACCTGAGTCACACAGTTTTCCCCCAATAATAAAGGTAGTGGGAAACAAAGCAATTTTCTAGTAATATATTCCTAACTGAGATTTTTTTTTTCCTGTTTGTTTCTACACAGCAATTCAAGACACTAGTTATAAGCAAACAGAAAAACTTGGTGTTCCCCCCAAACACTATTTGGTAGTTACCAGAAAATAACTTTAAACAAGTACCATGCAACCACTATACCTAACAGGAACTGACATTTAGGTACCCCAGCTTCACAAAACTTGTCTCCCCTCTCTGAAATTATAATGTAATGAAATACAATTTCTGGGCTGTACCAGCAGTATAACGTAATAAAGAGTACCTATGACAGTTTGACATAAAATGTCGAAAGCATCTTATTTGGAGAAAATTTCAGCCTAACAATGAAGATCTGAAATAAAAAACAAAACTTCCCCAAACTGATTTAAAACTTTATTTTATGAAGCTGCTTTATTTTACTTTAAAATGTTGTTACTATGTAAAGAAAGCAACAACACATTTTGTATAGGCTCTTAATTTACTATTTGGTAATTTATTAAGCAAGAGTAATATCTATTGGTGAAGTTGAAAAAAATCTCTCCCAAATGTCACAGAAGACAAAATAAGCAAGTATTTGCTCAAACAACACATATTAATACCAAAACCAAAAAGCACCCCAAAAATAAACTTAGTTGTACACAGCCTGTTAATAAATGGCCTCACAGAGTATCAGGTAACAGATGTGTTCTGTTTTGGTAGATATGTCCCTTCTAAGTTTTATGGCTGCTGTATTTGCAAATGAAAAAAAAAAAAAAATGTGGCCACAGAAAAATGAAAAAGCCGGAGAAAATTGGGGGAAAAAAATAAATCTTCATAAGAGAGGTTTTCCAAAGACACGCCATGGGCATTCTGGTTCTAGACATAATTAAAGTAGTGTTAATTTCAGGTGTTCTATTGCTAGTACCAATATAAAAATATCTGTGATCCTGGTTCTCTTGAGTGAATAGTGGGGTGGGGAAAGAGAAAACTTCTTCCACCAAATTCATATCAGGGCACAACCACATAATAGCCGTTTTTAATAACGGATATTTTGGAAGCCAGATGAATGTCTATTTATTTTAACATTTTGGCACAGAATTTATTCTATTTCCTTTTCGCTAAATGATATAACTATCATGAACTAGATTCTTGTCTCAGCAACATTCTACACCACCACCACTTTCACCAGGAGCTAAGTTGCTTCTGTGTTCTTTTTCAATAGGAAATGTCTATTTTTTTAAGTCAGCCGAATGTATTCCTGTTCATTTAGACAACCAGTCTTAGTCTGTGCTAAGTTAGCATGGAATTCGATAAGCAATATTGCCCAATTCAAGTTTGCTCCCAAGAACTTTTAGTGGATTTTTTAGGGTTCCTGGTAAAAGTAGCAAAGTTTTGCTTATCGTTTTCTAACAGCCAGATGCCTTCTGGCAAGAAAGAAAGAATTAGCAACAATGAAAACTGTGACATAGGTATTTCTACTGACAAAGAGGCAAAACCTTTAAGCTAGCACACTGAATAGCTTAGCTAGATAGCAAGCCTGCTATTTCTAATTGCTGACATGATGAGTAATTTACTGTTCTAGCAATTCTTCGTGTATTTTGAAGCTCTCCATACTACTTTATGAGGTTTATTGCCTACATTGGACATACTGCACTCAGCTAACTTATTTTCCTTATATAACAAGACAACCCAACTAATTCTAAGAGAAAATACATAATTCTAAAAATTATATTTATATTGTAGAAGTCAGATATATATTATTAAAAACAGACTTCATGATATATAAATGGTGTTTGGCACAATATATGCAAGAGTTTTTTCTTTCTTTATTGCAGTGACATAGGACTATTGCTTCTTGACTCAAGATAAATGATTTCAGGTATATTTTTGAAGAATGAAGATACAAAAGATCTTTTGTGTAGAGTTATTCTTCACTCTGAACCAGGCTGCATCCACTGCATTCTCAAGAATTTTAAGTTTGTGTGTTATTGATTCACTTTGAATCTGCAGTTTAACTCTGTAAAGACATTGCTACCGTGTCCCATAAAAACAAAATTACTTTTTTCCAAGGAGTCCTTAGTTTCCTAACTCCTTTGACATGAAAATAAATTTTGATTAAGTAACATTTACAGATGGTTTTAAAAGTCCCAGAAGTGTGCAAAAGTACATTATTTCATATATAGCAGACATTGTTTCCCTTATCACTGCTGAAATTTTACACTAGATATTCAATGGCCCCTCACTGTCTGTTGCTCTTCACCAAACACCACATTTTCATGTGAGTAGTTTTACGTATTTCCTTACTTCTTCACAGCTGGAAAAAAACTTTATGAATTATGTATCCTTCTCTACTGCCTGCCACCCTGAACGTTTCATTATAATTCCTAGCAATTAAAGCAGTTTCAGATTCTAGATTAACCAACAATAGCAGCCTCAATTTATCTGCAACTATGCAAATAGAGCGCTAAGTTTACAGAAAGCTTCAATAGGCAGGTCAGTAAAGGCAACAAGGGAATAGTGGGACAGTCCATTAAAGTTAATTAGCTTGTTAAAGTAATTACTTTACATATTAGGTATAATACTATCATGAACTTTTCTGATTTACTTTTCATTTATTCCTTCCCTGGGAAATTTTTCTTTCACCTGTGAAAAGCTCCACCACCCACTAGCATGGAGAGAAGAAAGAACAATCCTTAATTGTTTTCATAGACAAAATCTGATTTATTTATTTTTTTCCTTAAAGACTGAAATTAGTTTTGAAACGTACCACTGCCACGTGGTACATTAGGCTGTGGTTCAGCTCAGCCCAAGAGAAACCTTCCTGTCCCATGAAAAAGATTTCACCACAAATTTTCACATTCCAATTCCTATCTTCTGTGGAGTAAAGATGGTGTTGCTAATGCAGCAGAAATTGTCATCAAATTGTATGTGAAGTATTTTGTGATATATAGTATCTACTACAGATGGAAAGCAATAGTTGATAAGTAATGGTAATTAAAGCAGAGTTCCAACACGTTTAAGATGACTTTTAAGAATCCCAAAGGAAGGTTAGGAAGGCATGGATAAAACCCAGCCAACAAAAAAAAAAAAAAAAAAATAAAATAATCCTATAAACACACTCAGGTCTCTGAAAACACCAAGAAAAAGTCGGAAAGGGAAAAAAAAACCCCAACCTCATGCAGTTCTTGCAATTCACAGAATTCACAGAATGGTTAGGGTTGGAAGGGACCTCTGGAGATTATCTAGTCCAACCCCCCTGCCAGAGCAGGGTCACCTACAGCACATTACACAGGACAGCGTCCAGGCGGGTTTTGAATGTCTCCAGAGTGGGAGACTCCACCACCTCTCTGGGCAGCCTGTTCCAGTGCTCCACTACCCTCAAAGTAAAGAAGTTCCTTCTCATGTTAAGATGGAACTTCCTATGTTCAAGTTTATGCCCATTACCCCTCGTCCTATCACTGGGCGCCACTGAAAAAAGACTGCTCCCATCCCCCTGGCACCCTACCATTAAGTATTTGTATGTATTAATAAGATCCCCCCTCAATCTTCTTTTCTCTAGACTAAAGAGACCCAAGTCCCTCAGCCTTTCCTCATAAGAAAGGTGCTCCAGTCCCCTAATCATCTTCCCCTAATCAATTCTTTCTGCTTTGCATGAGGGAATGCAACTTGACGTGTCTAGGGACATAACGGGTTTCTGATTGATTTTGTGAACCATGCCGGGGGAGTTTTAAATTTAAGTAGGAAGAATAGATTGCAGGGCAGGGAACAGATTAAAATCTGAAAAAAACCCCACAAAGATAGGTTTCCAGAACCTTACATTAGCAGATGCAATGACAAAAGATACACACGTGATGAAAGAACACAACAAATAAAAACTCAAAATCCTCTAAGTATATGAATATTGATAGCCAGAAGCTGACAAAAAAAACAACTTAAAAAAAACGTACATAAAATATGCTGGAACACAAGACAGTTACTACTCAGAGATGGCAGCATTAATTATGACTTCTGAAACAAAAAGTCGCTTTAAGATAGGCTTTAACATATGTGAATGGCAATTACATAGATACATGCCAACAGAAAAGTATGATGATGAAATTAAAGATCAATTCTAAAACTACAGAAAGCTGAAGACTACAAGGCTAAACTACTGGAAGACTGTGCTGAAAACACATCTAAAAACACAGCTATTTTCTATTGACAGAATGTATTTTTAACAAATACAGAACTATAAAAGGCCTTCAGAACAGTGGAAAAATAGCAAATATTGGTGATTTATGCATTAAGAACAATTGAGGTTATACTTATTTCATGTTTCAAGGTACCTTCTACAATACCATTGTAAATTAAAAGAATAAAGAACTAGAATTTGACTCTGCAGATTACTTATTGAAAAGATTCTCTCCATAAAGATAGTTATCTTGAAGGAGCTCTGAATGGCAACATCCATTCACCAAAGATTTTCAAGACAGAATTTGTCAGATTTTATTGGGATTCAAGACATCAGCTGCTGCATTTACTTGCTACTTGAGTCAAATTATTACAGGTGTTTCTTTCTGGAAACAACTATATTTCAATTTTAAGTAAGATCAAGCAGTTCAGAGTTTATTCTACAGTAGAATATAATTTCAGTGGTTCATTAGATTAAAACTTGTGAAAGATTACAATGCTACAAGAGGCCTTATGAAGTTTAATTAGCTTCTTAAAGTACATTTTACAAAACACTGCTGACACACCAGTACAGTGTGGATTTGTTATCTTTCATGATTGTAATTTACATCCCAAAGCTGATACCAGGCTACTAGTCTCTTAACTCAATTTCTGTAGTAATATTAAATTGCAGTGGTAATGAACATTCACAAAATACCATTATCAAGTTCACAAATTCCAAAATGCCTTTAATAATTCACTGAGATTGAACTTACACTGGACCATTTCCCAGGTGCTAAGGAAAATGATAAAGCACCTTACCTATTACCAACCAACCATTTCAGATGACAAGAGGAAGAATGCAGAACAGTGATGTATGTGCATGGTGCTTTTCGCATAAAACAGATTTAATTCTTTTTGGTGATGTCCTTATGGACAGATCAGTCTAAAAGAAAGTAGTTTAATCAATTGGTCTTTGTATTTTGCCACAGAACAATTTCCTCAATAAATGGAGTTTGAATTGGATATTTGCAGACTGTGCAAGAGGCTGTAGTAACTCTTAAAAACGTAATGAATATTACAAAATTGCTTGTGTTACCAATAATCTGGAACATTGGAATATCAGCCCATACACCTGAAAAAAGAGAGGACTAAGATTTTTTCAAAATGTTTATGATTACTTTTAAAAAAGCAATGCTTGCTAATTAGTTTTTCAGTGTATGGCCTGACAAAATCAATTGCTATCTCAGACCTTTTCTTTCATTACTATTTTCAGTAAAAGGATTGAGATGTTATGTGTAACAAAAATAAACCATGCCACATAAATGCATTTGATTACAAATAATGATAACTACAATTAAGGTTTTTGCATTTCCTCCATTAGATTCAGGGACTGAGTAATTCCTCCTCTCTGCACAAGAGTAATGGTGAAGGTTGATGAAGAAAAGGATGATAGTTCTTCTAGGCTAACTTGGTGCTCTTTCCTCTCTACTTGTCAGCAGCTGACCTATATGTTATAGTTGTAT
Source organism: Charadrius vociferus (assembly GCF_000708025.1). Classification (NCBI taxonomy): domain Eukaryota; kingdom Metazoa; phylum Chordata; class Aves; order Charadriiformes; family Charadriidae; genus Charadrius; species Charadrius vociferus. Next base: position 683,670 of record NW_009648340.1, read on the forward strand.
CGACGACCCTATTAGCTTTATCAGATGTGCATGACTTTACTCTTTTCATTTTAAAATTTTCTTGTATGATTTCATTTTGAACAAAAGGCCAAATCCTAAATAACATGATGGGAAGTTGTTCCAACAGTAATTTCATTTTTTCCCCCATGAAATTTTCAACTCTGCTTTACAAACCTAATAGACAGTATAGAAGGTTTACACAGTCTACCTGTGATAAGCATAAGCCAGGCAAGTAAATTGTCTGGAATTCACACTTTCTTATTAGCATAGCAAAGAGTTCCATTAAATAACTTCTACAGATAATAATGTTATATAGTATTTTCAAAATTTCCACATCTAGTTAAAATAATATTATCTTGAAAAAATAAAAATATTATTTACTTCCAATATTTTCACAGCTTCTTAGGAAAATCAATAGAATGATTGCACTTGATTCCAATTTCGGTATGCTTATTGTAAAGCAAAACCTTCAGTAACATGAATCTGATGATTCAAGCAAATACAGATCATCATCATAATGACATTATGCTGTTTTCAGGATCAGCTACCTTCCTCTGCTCTTAAAATTATCTGAAAGCAAGACCAGCTATCACAATCTAAAACCGCCAAATGAACTTTTAAAAGCATATACTTTGAGATTTATTTTTTCCTTTAACTTTTTAAAAATAAATTTTAAATACAATGTTTATGTTTACATAAAAGTCTCTTGCTGCAGAAGTGTTCCTGAATAAACAGCACACTTTCCATGAGACACAACACTCCCGAGTTCCTCATAAAGCAGATTCAGAAAGCTTCTATGCCTTTATAAATATGAAAGGTAATGGTGGTTGTGGTTTGTTTGATCCAAATTTAGTGGGAAATTAACTGAATATTAGTCCTTGTGCTAAATCTGATTTGGGATTTTAACTATGATAACCCGCTAGAATGAAATTCCAGGTTCCATCAGAAATCTCAGTTGTCCTACCTATCCCCTTTTTTTTTTTTTTAAATGCTGTGACATAATATTTAGCATTTTATTATTTCATATAATTTTTTTCTCCATAAAATCATTTCAGAGGTGCTAAATTATGATGTATAAAGAGACCAAACCCTGTTCTTTTTTTTACATTTTCAGCAATAACAATCTTGTTTTTATAAATTTAATGTGTACCCTTATCATGATTGTAAGCTTGATACAATATTCAGGTTCCCAAACCAAATCAGAGGAAAAAATTTAGCAATCTGATATTCAGAATTAGAGCTTGTTTCATTTCTGCATTAAAAGTTTAGAATTGTAAAAGAATGAGTAGAGCTGTACATGTAATTTACTGTTTATGTCTTTCTTATCTGTCTCCTATTCATTTAAAAAGCAAAGAAATAAAGGAAAAGCAAAAAAGTAATTTTTGAAAGTCAGACATTTACAGTTAATACTTATAATATGTCAAAAATTACAAAGAATTTAGTGGCACTTTCAAAGCGATTTAACTAAATGACCAGGTTAGTACAACGAAAATCTATGCAGCCCCTGTATACAAAGGAATACAATGTTATATTTGTTATTTATTTTATCAGGTTACAATAAAAATTATTCCGCATATTCAGGAATAAAATTTAATGTACAACATTGTATTTATGGAACCTGAAATTACAACATGTTAACAAAATGGCTACATCATTATGGTAATAGAAGTTATGCCAAGAATTTGTTTTTTCCATTTGTATTAAAAACGCAGCATTACAGTATGCTATGTTTCTCCTGGAAATTATACTAAGAATAATGCATTTTACTATAATTGCAAACATATTTCCCTTACCATTACTTTGTATTAAACATCTAACCCTGGAGAAACACCTTGTCACCCACACATGAAAAATTCTGGGGAATAGCTCCCTTTACAGCAAGATTGTCTCATTGGAAGGAAACGCACACTAGCATTCATAAAAATGAAGAAAAACACACACACGCACTCTCAGTGTTGCAACTCAGATTTGGGATGTCATAGAATTTGTACACTTTTGGATCCTGTCAGTGGTTTACCACTGCACCTATATTCTTCTTATGTGCAATAAACAACTAAACTGAACAAAATATTGGTATTGTTTCACTGATGTTAATAAAGACCAGTTGAATACATTTGCATATAGTATAATTTTACAAGGTAAATCTCACTGTAATTAGTTACATCCATTTTTTAATAACAATTCAAATGTTAAAAGGGTAAGCTTTAGTCAAATATTTAGCCACTTCAAAGTTTGTTTTGTGTCATCCCATCTTAGGAGGCTCTTACAGTGCATCCCTAGTGCTTAACGAACTATGTTAACCTCTGACAAACATTATTCAATGAAAAGGAACGAAGTGTTATTCAGTGAAAAGGAGCCAGTGAAGATTGGGAAACAAATATTTGTATGATGCTGTTAGTAGGTTTGGAAGAAGCCAAACAGAAGCAGACAGATGTTAGTGAGCTGATCTTTAGGGCTGAAGAAAAGGAAATGAGAACCACTGCTAAGCTTTAAATAGATAGTTTCTGAGAACTAGGGCTGCATAAGCTGTAAATTTATCATAGGTAATTTTTTATCTGGGTATAGTTTCCTCACATTTAGTTAAATAGAAAAGGAAGCAGAACTGTGATTCAAAACAGAAGCACTAGAGTAACGCAAATAGGGACTTCCAAAGAAAAAGATGGCATGTCAACCTGGAGATGCCAGATAGATGAGCAAAAGTAAAATCCCATATAAGTGAGTAGTTTTAGATAAGAAACTGTCTATAATGAATGAACATATCAAAATTGTAAGAGTCCTCAGAGTAACAGATAGGACTTGGTACTTCAGGAAAAAAAAATGGAAATAGTAAGAAAGATTATTCAATTACTTAAAAAGAGAAAGTTTTCTGAAAATATGCATTCTGAATTCATGTGACAATGTGACAAAGATAATATTAAGATTTTTAAGTTTATTTAATATATTTCAGATATACGTTTATAACTTTTTTCTATAAAATGTGTTTATAAAACATTGAAATTCGTAAAATTGACTTTATATAGAAGTGTAATCCACATATTTTGTATATAGAAGCCTCCAGTTCTTCTCCTTAGTGAAGTGAATGTTGTTATCAATAAGTACTCAACCTGTCACTGAGAATTCTGTGGTCTACCAGAAGAACTCAAACCATACAATTTGGGGGCTGGTTCACACTGCCAAAAGAAAAGGACCGTGAGTATAATTCCCCTCTGGCAACCAAAGGAAATTAAGTAAACTGTATCCTGGAAAAGTAGTCAAATTGAAGTGATAATGATCAAACAGGAAAAGAAGAGAAAGGGCAGAAGCGCTGGTACTCAGAAGTTTGTGATGGGAAACAGAGAGATGCCTTCTGGCTATGCTGAGCAGAGCAGCCAACTCACAGGCTGAGGCTATTTTAAAGCCTTCCTCTCCCACAGCATTTTCCACTTAACTACTTGTTGGTGACTCCTCACTCAGCATGTGGCTCTTGTGGTTCCCATCTGGAGTAACCTTTCATCTTAGAAAAAGCAATCAGAGTGCAGTGTACTGTACGCTTCCTGTGTAGTAGCAGCAGTCAGTTTGTTAAATTAAATTTGCAGGGTCAAAGAGAGATGATCTATAGCAACTTACTGGGCAACTGAGTGCAGAATTTGTAGTGAGAGCTTTTTTTAACTGGTGATTATGCTTTTGATGAAGTGAACTGAGATGGATTCTAGATTGCAATTCCAGTGTGCTGAGCTGGCATCGAAAGAAAGAAGATATTTTTTAAAAGGCTCATGTTTGACAGGGACACTGTAGACATAAGCATAATACATTCTTACAAACTCATTTTTAAATGTGAAAAAACTTCAACAAATCCAATAGGAATATTTAGTGGAAATATTGCATCTGTATTTTGAGTTACATAAACAAATACTAAGGATATTAAAGAAATTCAAGACTGCAAAACACTGGGGACTCAGTAGGTGTGCATAAATCCTAATCCAAATCCTAAATCTACTGTGCTAGACCATAAAAGGAGTTTTCTATTTGGCCTATAGACCAAATAATTTGATATGTTCTTGTCATGGTTTAACCCCAGCCAGCAGCTAGGACCACGAAGCCGCTTGCACAGTTCTCTTCCTTCCCCCCAGGAAAGCAGGGAGAAGAGAGAGAAAAGGAGGGAAAAGGGAAAGGAAAAAAAAACTCCTGAGTTGAGATAAAGACAAGATAATAGAACAATAACAGATGATTATGTTGATGATGACGATAATAATGACACAAATCACTCTCACTACACAGTGAGCTGGTACGTTTCCGAGCACTGATCATGGATTTCCACCTTCCACGGGCCAACCGCCATTTATATACTGAACATGCCATCTATGGTATGGAATATTCCACAGGCCATTTCATTTTTCTTTCTATGCTTCTTCTCAGCTTCTATGGAAAGCTGAAAAAAGTCCTTGAATATTGTAAACATTACTTAGCAACAACTAAAATAATATGCATTATTGACATTCCTTTCAGAACAATCACTGGAAGGAAAATTAACTCTTTCCTAGCTGAAACCAGGACACTTCTCTTTCCTGCAAACAGGGAAGGAGATGGGGACAATGATGACAAACCCACAACTGTCTGCAAGCCACGTGTTAGAGATTCCCAGGCACAAAGATACCCTTAGCAGCCAGGGCTTCTTAACCCAAACATCCTCAGCAAAACAGGGGGAAAAAAGGAAGAAACAGCCACTGAAATTATACCATATGTCAGCTAGCCCAAAACATACAGTCACTTCCAACTTTGTCAGAGTTGAGGCAAGAAATATGATACCTGCATTTTTTTTGCTTATTCTCAATCCCTTTTCCTGAACAGTCTGGACCTACTGTTAGGAATATGGGACACTCTGTAAACTCTAAGGAAAGGCCATCCAGCTCCTTCCTTCCTCTCCAAAGAGTTCTGAAGTGACAGAGTAACAAACACCTCTCCCTCCCCCCTACACTGCAAACAGCAGTGAGTCGCTGTTCAGCTTCAGCAG
>NW_009648340.1:688748-811675 GCF_000708025.1 Charadrius vociferus
AGGAAAGGAAAAATGGCTGTTTAAGGTTCCCCAGCTTTGCATAACATCCTTTTTGGGGGCATCAGGAGACATGTAGTAGAAAGGATTAGGAACATACACTAGAAACAGTGGTTCAAACACTTCAACCTCACGAATACGGAGCACAATTCAGAGTTTCCCCTGATACAATGCACTTGTTTAAGGACACCAACTAATGAATGAACCAGGTGTCTCTGCTTTAGCCGTGGTATCATTGGGTTCTACTCCAAAACAGTCTAACACCAGTACTGTTGGTTTCCCTAGACAATGTAGAAGGCAAAATGGTTTTAAGCTTATACATTTGAACATATATAGAAATCCTCATATTATTTCCTTGTTAACCTATTCCATCTATAGTTACAAACTGTTCCTATGTACATATTACTGACTTTCAGGCATTGCTACTATATGTTATTTTCTTCTTTATTAAAATGTTTCCCAAGGGGAAATTGTTTTCAGAGTCCCATTGTCCCAACAGTGCACAGAAAATGCAGACTGGTCCATTCAGTATGAAATGCAAGTTTTTAAAGGAGTTTAAGTTGTTTGTTTAAAACTAACAAGTATTTGACAACTACCACTCACCTAAACCAAGAAACAGATGGAAAACAAAAGGTGACATAAAGTGCTCTGGAAATAATTAGCTACCTGGTTGCAAGAAAAACTTCATCAAATTAAAATATTTAATTAGTATTTCCAAATGCTTCAGCCACAGTAAAAAAAAAATGTTTAGAAACTCTGTACCTTTAGCATCTGGCAAGTGTCTTTTGTCTTATTCTTTCACCGTGTCAGAATGCTTCTGTGTGAATAGCTGTTCTCTGCGGCAAATCAAATAGCACAATTCCATTGACATCCAACCGCCTCTCACGGAAACTAGTTTTTGTGAAAGCAACGTTGCATTGGGTGCGGGTGCCCAGGTTGTGTTAGCGCCGGCGGGGGGAGGGCTGCAAAGTGACCTCTGTGAGGAGAGGCCGGGGCTGCCCCGGGCCGGACACAGCCGGTTCCATTGCACTCACCACTGGGCAGGACTGAGCCCTGCAGCCACGGTGGGGGCACCTCGGTGGAAATATTTAAGAAAGAGCACATTCTGCCCTGCAGAGTGTGAGGAGTGAGGTAAAAAAGTGTGAGAAGTAACCCTGTGATCACCAATGTGAGAGGAGTGGGATGGGGTGCTCCCGGCGCCCAGGCAGAGGTTCCCCAAGCAGGAGCAGGTTTGTCCCGAAGGACTGATGCCCATGGGCAGGATCCACGCTGACGCAGGGCAGCACAGGAGGAGGAAGGAGCGGCAGAGCGGAGCTGTTATGGACTGACCGCAACCCCCATTCCCCTCCCTCTGCACCGCTCGGGGTTGCAGGGAGGAGGTAGATGAGTCAGGAATGAAGGAGCGAAATTGAACCTGGGAAGATGTTTATGTCTTTGTTTTTCACCATCCAACTCTATTTTTATTCGGCAATAAATTAAACTAATTTTCCAAGTTGAGTCTGTTTTCACTGTAACAGTAACTGGTAAGCCATCTCCCTGTCTTTTTCTTGACCCACGAGGGGGAATGGATATAAACTGAAAGACGGCAGGTTTAGATTAAACATTAGGAAGAAGTTTTTCCCTTTGCGGGTGGTAAGGCACTGGAACGGGTTGCCCAGAGAGGTTGTTGAGGCCCCATCCCTGGAGGTGTTCAAGGCCAGGCTGGACATGGCCTTGGGCGCCCTGGTCTAGTGGGAGGTCTCCCTGCCCATGGCAGGAGGGCTGAAACTCTATGATCTTCAAGGTCCTTTCCAACCTAAACCATTCTATGATTCTACGATTTTCTCCCATTGCCCTGTTGAGAAGGGGGAGTGAGAGAGCAGCTGGGTGGGGGACCGGCAGCCAACCAAGTTCAACCAACCAAAGATGTGTTTGAGTATTCAGTTGTGGCCAGGATAATGGCAGCAAGACATAACAAAAATAGCCTCAGCACTGATCCCTCCTTGTCTTCTACCACAGTTCTACCAGTTGCATACATCTACCTAGGCGGATGTTTGCTTTTGAGTTTGTTTAACTGTGTTTCATACTCACAAACACGGCAACAACAAAAAAAAAAAAAGAAAAGAAAAAAAGAAAAAATAGTACAAGTGTGTTTCCTAGAGGATAATGGTAAATCCAGGGATTTGTGATCCGCTCAAATTGCACAGCAGGACTGTAGTACTCAGATGAGCAGATACCTCAGGTGACACACTGAGAGCTGCACAAAACATACAGCTCTTCAAGAACTTACAATGTAATACAGCACTTCAGGAACTCAGAAATATGGATAATCATGTCCTACATGCCATTGTGCAGAGGGATGCCCTGAAGAAACTAGAATACTTGCAGCATATACAAAGTCTTTCCACACAGATAGGACTGACAAATGGCTGTTACAGATGAAACTCAAGTCTGATAGCATAGTCATTAAAATCCTTAGAGTAGCTTTTCTACTATTTACCAGAAGAAGATAGTAAATTATAAAATAGATAATAATCTGAAAAACCACAAGTTATTAACTGAAATCAGTATTTCTCTTTTTTCTGAAAAGATTTCCATTGTCCAGCTCAAAATCCCAGTGGTGGTTAACTGCTACCCCCAAAATTGTTGTAATAAATCAGCTTTGAAATCACATATTAATGACACTATATCTTAAAAATTAACTGTTTATATTCATGGATGAGTAACTGGGACTAATTCATACTCAGTATTGTTTCTACAGATTCCAGTCACTCAAGAAAGATAGTGGTGAAAGATGTAACCAAAGATACGGATTTTATCCTGAGATGCATTGCTGAATCTATCTATTTGCTGAACTTTGGAAAGTGTCAGAAGCTTACTGATCAGACAATTTCAAGCAGCAGACAAACATTATTTATATGTAAAAACAGAATCGATTAATCGAGATGCTTTGGCAGCCACTGAGATACCAAACATTAAGACAGATTGCATAAGCCATTCCACATTTATCAAACAAGCTCCTCTGATTTTGATTGCATAATGTTATTTAAAGCCAGCAGGGGAATCTGGGAGAGACATAGTAACAGTTTGTCAGTCTCAGATTTCCCTATGTTTTGTTATTTCACAACAGTGAAATGCTTAAAGAAACTAAGCACAAACATGACAGAACTGTTTAGGTAAACTTCTTAATGAATCAAAGAGTACTCATTTACCTAATTTTGAAACTGAGGAATGCTTCTGTTAGCAAATAACTGCAAGTATTCTTCTTTCCTGATTCAGAAAGATACCAAAAAATGGAAAATGAGCAAATTATTTTTCAGTCAAAAGAAAGACAGATTTTTGCTATTTTGACTTTTCAGCTCATGTGTATTTAACTTCTGTATATTTGAAAAGGGGTAAAAGACTTCGTTGATTGTCTTTTGCTTTTCCCTAAGCATCAATGCTCTGTTCTGGACAGAATTCACGATTTGAGACTTATGGTCTGGGATGGTGGGTTTTTTGCTAGTTTTAACGGTACAAGCAGTATTGCCTTTATAAACTAAAAATTAGTTTACGGGTATATTTTCTAAAATGTTTTACTTGAGTTTATTCACCTTCCTTCAACAGTCAAATGAAGCTTTACATTTCGCTTTTCAGAATATTGCATTTCATATGAAATATTGTCTAGGATATCCTTGCTTTACCATTACTTTTTATTAAAGATCAAACCCTGGAGCAATACTTTGTCACCCACACGTGAAAAATTCTGGGGAATAGCTCCCTTTATGGAAAGACTCACACAATTAGCAGTCATGGAAAAGTTGTAGTAACCAAGATCACCCCAGCTATCTCTGTTACTTCTGCACCATGAAGTAACACAGAATTTAGAGCAAAACTTCCTACAACAAAAAGACTCTTTCCTTGGTCTTACAACAGCCTATGTTCTATTGCTCTAAATAAAAATTATGCTTTCATGGCTTTTTCCTTCTCTAAACGTATTTACAGAGAAACTAGCAAAGGGAAGTGGTTTTCTTGACACCTATTCTACAAGTATGCTTGTTCACTCTTAGTCCTTGAGCAAGTGACCTGTGGCCAAGGAACTACTATACCAATACATGCAATTTTGGAGCGTAGTCCTCGAGCAAGCGACCTGTGGCCAAGGAACTATACCAATACATGCAATTTTGGAGCTCTTAGGGGCATGTAGGTTATGATTTAGTTGGCCATACCTGGATCCTGAGGGTTGTTGGAGATATGCCACCCAGCAGGCAATCCAGCTGCTGATCCAGAAGGCCTCAGGTCATCTATGATCTCTGAAAGCCTCACATGGGCTTTTGTCAATATCAAATGCCCCTTGATGCCTACAAGTAGGCAGCTAGATTGAACCCCAAGGACTCGATTCTTGATTTGATTATTTCAAAACAGGAATATAGTGACATTTAGACATCTACCTTTCATTGCAGAAAGGAAAACATTTTTGGTAGGTTTTAGGAGTCAGGTCTGCCAAGCATATGTTGGAGTTGTTTGTACACCCTAGGACAACTCATATGGCTATGGACACTTCCATTTAAGCAACTGAAGCGCTGAATTCAGTCCCAACACTGGGCTGAAGACCAAGAGGAGACCAAGACACCTAAATTTTATGTGCATGCAAACACGTAACTGCTTCACTCAATCAATTCACCTCTTGCTCCAAAAGGGAGTGAGTTTCAACAGGTCTTTTGACATATCTGACAATTCCATTCTCAGATACCCCAGCATATGCCTCAGCAAGTGAAATGCATTGCTACTGGCTGGCTGATCAGCTAAATGGATTTCGAGGCTCAATTTAGTGTATTGGCTGGCATTGTACTGACCTAATGAGAACTTGGACATCTTCCATTTGTAGACATTAACATACAGACATTTGAGTTCAAGTGCTTTAATCTCTTGCCAAATTCTACTCTAAAGAACTTGCGCAGCTAACCTGTAGACAAATCAACTATTACCCTTATACCCTGGGAAGCAACAGGAAGATTTGTCATTTCTATTTTTAAATAATTAGAAGGTGCTTAAACATATTTATAGATACGTTTACTGAGAGAGAGTATATATAGTTACACATAGCTACTCATTGATTTCACTTTTTAATATGTCAAAGTAATTACATTTAAACTTTTAATTTTAATAAAGTGGAACTGATTACAATTTCTTTATTAAAAAAGTCATGCATAGAAGTTGAGAGACTTCTGTGACAACCCTTCCAAAAATCTATCACTTTTTAATGTAAAAATGGACACGCTCCTGGTCAGATGTTATGACTGGTACTTTTCCTTCCCAAATTGCTGCTTTTTTTTTTTTTTTTTTTTTTGGCTTTTGACAGAACTAGAAGCAATCCCTGGTTTTTCAAGTCATCATAAAGAAAAAGTAAGATATATTAATTCTTACCAATCAGGCAGCTCCCACAAGCTTTCAAATAAGATATGCAATCCTATACCCTTGTGATTTGAAAGTGTTCTGAAATCACCAAAACTCAAGCTGTATTCTTAAATTGCCTTTCCTGCAAAAGTTATAGCTGGCCTCAGGAGAAAATAATTTGATTAAGACAGGCATTGTAGCCCACAGTAACATAATGCTCAGTAGTTTGTCACCGTATGACTTTATTTAAACACCTCACTCCAGTTCATTTGAACTGAGTATTTAAGTATTTGTTATTTATATATATTTTAAATGAAAAAGCCTGTCAACATAGTAATAATAATACATGTATTCCTCCCCTGGTCCTGCTTTCCATAGTAGAAAAAAGACTCAGATGGCGTCCTTAATTTTCTTCACACAGAAAATGAAACTTCTTTCAAAACTTCTTTGAAAAATTTTTGCAGTAAAACATGAGATTTCCTCTTCACTTGTTCAGGAGGTTTGATTTGCCTTTAATTCTTCCATATTGCACTATATATTTTTTTCTTTCTGGGGTTATCTATTTTCTTTCAAAAAAGTATGAAAATACCGGTAACACTGTAACATCAATACACTGATTGGTGTTTCTGTCAATGGATAATCCTTGGTTTCAAACGCTATCTCAGAATATTTGGGGCAGAAACCGGGGGGGAGGATGCCATGTAACAGAACATTTTTCAGCTCCAACTACAATTATTTCTACACGAGAAATTTGCATTTAGCAGCATAGGATGTTCAAAATCAAAGGTAAGACAATTTGATTCCCTTTTCTCATATAATGCCTCACATCCAATACCACCATATTGATTGTTCTACCACTGTCAAATCAAACACAGCTATACAAGAAGTTGTTTTAGAAACACTAGATGATATTCTTAAATGGAGACCTGTGGCTTTTCATATGGTTGTGCTTCCTGCTCCAAAACTTCTCTTCTAATCAAAATTACAAACAGAGACTACTTTCCTGTAGTAGACAATCACAGAGGGGAAAAAAGTGCTCTGTGTTCACAGGCCAGGAGGAAGAACATCTGTCATAAATAATATCTGAGCCTGGAATGCCAAACACATGAAAGGTCCTAGGTGCATCGAACTGGGCACATGTATAAAGTTTGCAGTTGTGATGCGATACCTGCATACCTTGCTCTGCAACTGTCTGTATGCAACACCCAATTCCATTAGTAGCTGACTTAAAAGCCCCACAGATTTCAGTGTGCAGAAACATGGTGCTCTTTCATCAAAACTCCTTGAGGAAGCTTTATCTACTGGATCTTTTGAAAAGATATCTAGCATAGTTTAAAAGGTTGGGATTCTCCATTCTCTCCACTCCACCCCTCAAAAAAGAAAGACACCACACCCCCACCCCTGTTTTCTTAAAAATATGGTTAGGAGACAATTCCTTTCTATATTAGCCTAGGGTGCAGAAACCTCAGTGCATTCATGCAGTCCACTGGTTCAGTGTGTTAATCTTTGTGCTTTAGGCACTTCTAAAATAGGGAGGACCCTCTGCAGTCCTCTTGTGCCCCACTTCAGAAAACAGTTGTCTTGAACAGTTCCATGGAGAAGTAAGAAAAAAAAAAAAAAGAAAAAAAGACAGAAAATGTCTATTGCCTATAATGGAAGATTAAGTTCCACTCTTGACACTATTACTTTTAATATATTTTTTACACAAAAGAGTTGTTTGTGTAAATGCAGCGGCAGTCTTTAAAGCATGGACACTAGGTCTCTCTTATCACTGGAAATGTCCTATGAGTCCACAATGGCATTCTTTACATCGTGTCTGAAAAGACCCTGACAAGTAAGCTGGTTTTAGTAATAAATGTGAAATTCAATCATTATTTCTGAAAATTACTACTACTTAAAACAAATACTTATCATAGATCTGCTGAAAGACAGATTGTTTGAAATATGCTGTACAAGAGTTGCTTTCGCTGTGTAGTTGGAGTCCATTTTAAATAAAACTACTTCTTAGTAATTAGAAAAATTCATGCTTTTTGCATATTGGCTCAAGTCATAGAAATGTTAAAAAAGCTATGAAAAAAATATCTTCCTATTATGCAAATTTTATTGTTTGGAAGTATGAAAAGTAGACAGACTTTGTAGCCACATGGACTCCAAGAAATACATAAAAATTGGGCATGATTTGTTGTCCTTCCTGGGAAAAAACTAAAAAATAAAAGATATTTCTGAGGTTTCTAAACAAAAAGAATTGTTTTGTCAAGTAGAAAACTCTAATAAATCTTTACATTCATTGTTTTCATATACGTTTTGCAGAAGTATTTGTTGGTGTGATTCTTCTCCCCTTCTATAAACAAAGCACAGTAATTGTATTTTTACCCTCAGATTTAAAAAGTGAGCCTTTTTTATCTCCCTAGTTTATAACATAGCCTTTAAGTACTCTGAACTCCCACTGACTTTGGTGACAGTTCTGCACTTGTAAAATCAATCTATGAGAGTGCAGGTACAGTAGAAGAAAAAAAAACTGAAAGAAAGAAGACCACGACCTCAAGCAGCCCCTAAAACTTACTATCATACTGTGGAAATACTCACACGAGAGAGCAAACACAAAGAATCCACAACCAACTGGATAGGCACTCACCAGCCAGCACGTCTACATACTGATACAGATGGGAAAATACCGCAGAGAGGGAGATTGGCATAGCTTGAAAATGTCAATATAAAAGCTGCTTATTATCCCAGTAGACTCTATAAACTGGTACACCTGATTATTATTGCCTATTCCAATTAGTCATGAGTCCATCAACAATGGCTGCAGAATTAACTTTCCTTCCTTTGAGGTGGAAAAGATTTTTGCAGCATTTATTCAATCAGTTCCCAAATTAGCCGATGAGGAACAGTTTAATGACATGCCAGTTCTATTGTACCCATGATAATGTGTTTTGTCCTTTTTGATAACTTCAGGTATCTATCATTATAAAGGAAAGAGGCAGTGCAATTTCTCAGGTGGAAATACAGAATTAACTCTTGGGTTACTTAACAGGTTATTTCAACTGTGCTAAATAAAACAGGTTTTAAATCCATTTTAGACTATGGTTACGTGCATAAAGGTTTGTAAATAGAATATGTATCAATACCATCAATGGAAGATATGCATTCAAAACCAAGAATCATAGTGTGGGTTATTTATTCTCATATATGTGTCATGAATGCAGATGTTTATTCCCTAACTATATTATCAAACAGTTTGAAAAAAGGTTGCAACGAATTTATTGTGGTGAAATTGTACTTTTGATCCAGCAATCTCAAAGTGACCAGACGCTGCTAATGCATTCTGACTCCACCTTGAAATAATAATTGTTTCTGATTACGTACCAAAATTCAATTCCTTTAATTCAGACTATGATGAAGAACCCTGAATGTTCGTGAGGCACAAGAATAAAGCCCAGCTGACTGCCATTTTTCTGTGAACTATCCAAAGTAATAGCATTTCTTGAGTATCGATCTGAGGCTTACGAAGTTTTACCAAAGATGTAACTGCCTGAGAGGATTCATGGCTAAAATATGTCTCGTGCTATATGAAAAAAACACCTATGATTGTTATCTGATATTTTGCTTTTATAATCATATACAGAATATGTTCAATTACAAATATATTTTAACCTATTGAATAAATCATCAGAAAGGAAGTTCTTCTAATTTACTTGTATTGAGTTTAATAACATAAATTCTCCTAGTATTTTGTTGTACAGCATTATTGGCTGATGAATGGTCTCTGTACCATACAAACACCAAGAAGACCTCTAAAATAACAGAAAAGCTATTGTAAGAGACATTGATAGCTCACTGATTGTGGTAAAGGACTAGATGACGAGAAAGTCCTTGTTTACTTTTTGTAACTTAATTTTTTGAGAACAGCAGTTACTCTCTTTATTACTGTGACATATATAAATAAGAAAGCAGACTTGGTAAGCAGAAAAAAATGCTAAAATAAAACAGCTATAAAACTGTTAAGAAAAGATCAAGGGAAGACAACTTTTAGTAAGCTGAAAGATATTGCTCTAATCTTATTTTACTAATAAGCTGAATTAAGCTTGCTAACACTTGATTTAGGATAAAGACTAGTTCTAGCTTTGTGTCAGAGTAAATTTTTACTTGTTTGTATATTGTTCCTGATACTGACTGATGATCAATCATAAGTCCTCTTATTATATCAAAATACTAACATTTACTTAACTAAGATCAACCATGACCAATATGTAATGTGTGAGTATTGCATCACCTTTTTTTGCAAAATTGAAAGGACAATAAGACTAACTCCACTGACATCATATCTGGAACACTGAAAAAATTAAAACCTCATACAATTTTGCCATATAAATAGAGTAAGAATAACAGACACATTCTGGAGAGTTATAATTTTGGGAGGGACCATACAGAAAGGGTCCTGTCCCGTGAAATTAACCACTTCCACAGAACTTGAGAAAACAGGATTTTTACCTTGTCATCTTCAGAATATTAAAAGAAAGAATAATTCATTTCGATGATTCAATTTTTAAAACCATATACACTTTGTGTGTATTATAATCAGCTATTTTTCTCCCATTTCTATTTATTGCCCTATTTTCATGCCATCAAAATGATAACGCTAAGTTGAAAACAGAAAGTTCCATTTGTAAAGGGAGTCTACAATTTTAGAAGGAAAACAGACAAAATATCCTCAACATAAATGAATCATAGGGTGTAATCCTACCTAAAATATTTCTTTTAAAGAAGATGGTGCAAAATGGGGAAAGGAAAGCTGCAGATTATTTCTCCATTATTTATTTTGTACTATCAGCAGTTCCATATGCAAAGAACATGCTAAGGATATGTGACCTGATATGCTTAATATAAAAGCAAGGTCAGGCACTCATGAAGTTCATAGAAGTAAAAAGACACAGCTGAAAAACACCCAGCTTGAAATTACATTTCCTTCATGCATAAGAAGTACAAGAAATCTTGCTAGTTTTTATTTCCATATCTTGTGTTCTCCCATTTTTTCATCTCTATTGTCTCCCAGGATTGTGTTCCAGGATGTTGTAAGAAATACGTTAGGGATCTCTTTGTATTATATGTATGTACAAGTCCTAGGGCGGTGGACACCCAGCCTTTAACTTGAGCTACTGCAACATGATTATACAGAGAAGACAGCTACATAATACACTGCTTAATAGAACACTTTAATACACTAAAGCGATTTCAAAACACTACTGCAGGATCTGTAGTAATTTGCATCTTGAAGCCCCTACAGTAACATGTTTTTTTTTCTTTTTTTTGGAACATGGAAGAAAAAGCAGAAATAAGATGGCAGATTTGGAACTCTATCTGTGACACTATAACAAAATTTGAATGCATACTTGTGTATATGTATGGTACATAGTGATGAAGAAATCCTTTTCAGAAAGATGTCTTCTCAGAAATTTTACCATTCCCTGCTCTGTGTGGGGCTTATATTTTTCAGCAAAATTTAAAGGAAAAAAATTCAATGTTTTACTCAGAACATAACAGTAATTCTGAATTTTAATAACCTCAAGGTTCTGAAGTCTCTCTACATCAACTGCTCAGATGCCATCAAATACTACAACAGGAGTGTACAGGCCCCACAGACAGCGTGATAGAAGTATCTTCTGCAGGTGACCTGGGGTAATGAGGGTGCCAAATAAGGGAAAAAAACTATTAATGGAAGATATAAAAAATCCTTTTTAGATATTCTACTACTAGAATTCCTGTACAGGGACTTTTTATTACTGCATTCAATAGTAATTTTTGGGGAGGGAACGGCTTGGAAGTAAAATGAAAACCTGCTGAAAGTATCAAAACCTCTCTTTTGGCTCTGCAGTCAGACAAAAGATTTATGAAGCTATTAACAAGAGACTATATTCTAAACAGCAGCCTAATTTTGCATTAAATTGCTTTCACTTTTGTGTTTGCAAGCCCCGTACAAAAATGTTCAAAGCTGAACTAGAGTCTTTGGAGACTGATCTCATAAAGGGTCCTACATTTTTAAGCACATACTATATTTTATGAAGCAATAAATCAAGAAGTCTTTGTAAAACTGTATTGGGTTTGCATGGCATTGTTTTGGTATCGCGGGGGCTACAGGGGTGGCTTCTGTGAGAAGCTGCTAGAAGCTTCCCCCCTGTTCAATACAGCCAATGCCAACCAGCTCCAAGACAGACACACCGCTTCCCAAGGCCAAGACCATCAGCAACGATGGTAGTGCCTCTGCGATAACATATTTAAGAACGGGAAAAAACTCCAAACCTGCGCAACAGCAATTGCAGCCCGAGAGAGAAGAATGTGTGAGAGAAACACATCTGCAGGCACCAGGATCAGTGAAGAAGAAAGGGGAGGAGGTGCTCCAGGCATTGGAGAAGAGATTCCCCTGCAGCCTGTGGTGAAGACCATGGTGATGAAGGCTGTTCCCCTGCAGCCCATGGAGGTTAACAGTGGAGCAGATACCCACGTGCAGCTTGTAGAGGACCCTATGCCGGAGCAGGTGGATGCCCAAAAGAGGCTGTGACCCCATGGGAAGCCCATGCTGGAGCGGCTGCTGGCAGGACCTGTGGACCCGTGGAAAGGAGCCCACATAGCAGCAGGTTTTCTGTCAGGACCTGTAACCCCATGAGGGACCCATGCTGGAGCAGTCTGTTCCTGAAGGATGGCAGCCCATGGAAAGGACCCACACTGGAGCAGTTCATGAAGAACTGTAGCCTCTGGGAAGGACTCACATTGGAGAAGTTTGTGGAGAACTGTATCCTGTAGGAGGGATCCCATGTTGGAACAGGGAAAGAATGTGAGAAGTCCTCCCCCTGAGGAGCAAGGAGCAGCAGAAACAAGATGTGATGAACTGATCACAACCCCTATTCCCCATCCCCTGGTGCCACTTGGGTGGAGGAGGTAGAGAATTCCGGAGTAAAGTTGATCCCGGGAAGAAAGGAGGGGCGGGGAGAAGGTGTTTTTAAGATTTGGTTTTATTTCTCATTATCCTACTCTGATTTGATTGGCAATGAATTAAATTAATTTTCCTCAAGTTGAGTCTGTTTTGCTCATGACAGTAACTGCTGAGGGAAAACCCAGTCCTTATCTTGAGCCACAAGCCTTTCATTATATTTTCGCTTCCCTGTCCAGTTGAGGAGGGGAGTGATAGAATGGATTTGGTGGGTACCTGGCATCCAGCCAGGGCCAACCCACCAGAAAACCACAAACAACTCTTTGAAGTAAAAGAATTTAGGAAGAACTGAGGGTAAGACTGTAAAAATTTAAAGATCATTTTCACCTTCTACAAATCATGGTATCTAGAGCACAGATCTACTTAGTCATTAGTTCTTCATGTTGACTCTTGATTCAAAGTTTTCTTTATTCTTTCTTTGAACATTGAGATTCCTACGCAGAAGTTAGATGAGGTCAGAGAAAAGCATTGTTCCTCTGATCTGTGGCAGCTAGTTAGTGAGAACAATCTTGGGGGATAAATTTTAGCCATTGAAACACAGCATGTTGCACAGAAATTAAAGCAAATTCTACTTCATTCTGATTAAATTAAATCATCATCATAAATAGATAGATGAGAAGAAAAGGAAATAATTTACTCACTAAAAATTCCATTTATTTCTCTGTTACACTTGCTTGATAAGACTACTGTGCAGTATATCAAAATGAAACATGGAATCTCATTGATATTCTCTGGTATTTGATCTCAGTAGGGTATCTCTTTTTCTCAGAAATATAATCCACTTCTTACATATGAGATACAAATACTAGGGACCACTCCCACAGTCAAATGACAAATACTGCATCTTTAAACCAAATTTTTGCAGCTCCAAAATTGATAGAAATAGGGAAAGCTGATCTATTTACAGAAGTGAACACAGACTAGGATGATCTCCTCATAAAAAATAGCCTGAACCTTGACTATTAGGCAACTTCTAGCATCTTTGACCCAGGAGCTACGGGGATGATTGTTACTTTCCTAAAAGCAGTCAAGTCTGTAAAAACATACATCTGAATAAAAACAATTTACTGGTACCTAGACCAGGTATGTTTTGTGTTTTTGTTTTGGGTTGGGGTTTTTTTTGCTTATAATATTATATTATTCAGAAAATATCTCTCATAGCTCTCTTTCAAGGGTTGGGTATTTTTTTTTGTGTGTTCTACTAATGATCTAGATTCTGTTCTCTCCCTTGATATGCTTGCTTCTATAAACTACTACAGTTGAAAGGCCCTTCCTTGAGAATATATCTGAGCAAAGCTTAACGTTTTCACCACTGAAGTCTGTTTTGAAAGCTTTTTAATACCATTAGTACATTTATAATCAAATAGAACAAATACTGAGCAGCAAAAAGAAGAAATTTACATATAGTATTTATTAGCACAACCATCTATATCTGTCTGCTCTACTTTCTGTTTACACCTTTACATGAGACCTGAGATTATACTGTCTTCTGCTGGGACAGTATCTACTACTTTTTCCAGAAAGAAAAATAGTAACACACAAAAAAAAAAAAAACAAAAAAAAAAAAACCCACCTACATAGACACTGGCACAGTGTTGGACACTGGGATGGAAACCAAGAAAACCTGGATTTGTAAGCCATATTCTGTGTTACTTTGAAATTACATTTCAGATTTGAAATTGCATCTGTTCGTGGCATAGTAAGCCTGACTACTGAAACCAGAAAGTCTTTATCTCCATCTCTACAATGGGAAAAATATTTGCTCTTTTTGTAGCTGGAAAGGGACTTTTTATAAGGGCATGTAGTGATAGGATGAGGGGTAATGGCTTCAAACTGGAAGAGTGGAGATTTAGAAAAGATATTAAGAAGAAATTTTTCACTATGAGGGTGGTGAGGCACTGGAACAGGTTGCCCAGAGAAGTTGTGGTGCCCCATCCCTGGAAGTGTTCAAGATCAGGTTGAATGGGGCTTTCAGCAACCTGATCCAGTAGGAGGTATCCCTGCCCATGGCAGGGGGGTTGGAAATAGATGATCTTTAAGGTCTCTTCCAACCTAAACCATTCTATGATTCTATGAGTCTAAGTAGAGATGAAAAACATTGCAAAAGTCTGAGAGCTGTCCATCATCTTCATTTCTACCACACAAATGATCACATTCTATCCTGACATAAGTTCCTCTCTTATGCCACATTCTGTCTTCCCCAGATCGTCTAAAGGCTTATGCTGCATATTCAGGTGAAAGACGTGAAAGACATTCTTGTAGCATGGTTGCCAACCTTTTAAAGACCTAGAAGAACAGCTGTTTTTATGATACATAGGCACTGACAAGTAGCACAGGGACCTGAATGAACTGGCAAATTTCAACAGGTTTCCAGAGCAGAAGGAAGTGAGCAGGTTAGTTAGCAGGTACTGAAAGCTTTTCCCCCTGACCTGAAATAATACTTACTATTTTTCCTTATTGCTCACTGTATGGAATAGTATGGATTAGGAAATTAGTGGTCAGCAGACTCCAGTTAGTCCCTATTTTAACAGGACATATCTCACTCCATACTTTCTAGTACTTGCCTGTGTCAGAGCTTTTTAATAGCATTTGTTATTTGCTACATCAAGAACACAGAAAAATGTTCAAGTGCTTTTGACGATTATATAAATTTTACTCTTGAACAGAAACAGGTTTTGCAATTATAAATAATCATTCTAATCCTTTTAATCATGTCAACAACTAATGAGTGTTTTCCAACATGTCTTCCAAACAGCCTACAGAAAAGAATTCACATCCATAGCTGATACAATACTGGCTTTCAGGACATAATTTTTTGAGGCCATTTGTATGACTTCAAAAATATCTTTCAAACACGTGACATAATTAATATAACCACAGCTAATGGAGTTCCAAAAGTTCTGATAATGAAAAGAGCACTATTCTGAAACAACTTAATATAATTAAAAAAAAAAAAAAATTAAGACAGACTAGCAAAACAGAACAACCAGTCTGTGGAACATACAGGGTGAAAAAAAGAAAAGAACCAGAGAGGAGGCCTGACTCTACCAGATATAGAGTAATACCTCAATTCTTACAAATTAAAATGATATTTAAATATTACCAATGATTCCTAAAAATGTGTTCTGAATGTCCTGTTTTCAGAAATCTCAGTATTCATGTGTCTGTCATTCACATCAATGTTTATTTTTTCTTCAATAATAGTCTAAAACACAAGTAAGATGTATGTTAGCACTTTGCTTTGATGTTTATTTTTCTCCTAATGACTTACAAATAATTTATTCTTATTCTTCTGCTTCATGGGCACTCTCCTGTATCACAGTATTCTGGAAGAAAGGGTTTGTCTTTTATTTTGATTCACAATACTAAGAAATGCCTATCTATCAGTGTCTGTGACAAAGATTAAAAGCCAGTATCAGAACATGAATGAAAATCTGCCAGGCTTTTATCCCCTCCTCAACAAGAAGTTACAAAACATAATAGAAATCACTTCTTTGGACAAGTTAAGTTAAAGTAGCAGACAAAGTAATCGTGCTACTATAACTGTATTTATAAAAGAACTTCTCTATCAAACAAATGTTGATGATAGACCTCAAGTCAGGGTTGCCCTACACAGCACATCTGGCAGCTGCTCACTTAAAATAGCAGACATACACCTCGCACATCTTGAACGATTTGAATGTTTTCTGATCTCAGGGGAGAAGGATGGGAAGAGTATCTGTAATAAACAACTGTAGCTGTGCTTGTTTTTTTTTTCATAGTTTATCAAGTATTCAACAAAATTACCTGCCTGTAAGCCAACTTACTCCCTTTGGACCTCTCAGGAATTCTCACCAGCCTTAAAGTGTTAAGTTTCAGAAGACAGCTTTAAGTCTAGTAAGACACATCACTTTGGGAATTAGATGAACTCAGTCAATACTCATCTGGGATAAGTTGTAATTTTATATTGAAATGAAATTAGAATGTGGCGGCTAATCATTAGTGCTTACTTGCAATATTCAATACTTTATATAGAAGTCAAACATTATTTCAATGTTGAGGAAAATATAATTGCTGTATTCAGATTCCTTCTGGTGCTTATAGACAAGATAGAGTCAGATGCTTACAGTGTGCACTGAAGAGACTAGTTACACCACAAGGTAAACTCCACCTATGAAGAAAAATGCCACAATGAGGGTGGTTAAACATTGAAACTAGTTGCTATGGAATTTCCACCCCTGGAGATATTAAAAATCAACAAAAAGGATTAAGCAACCTGATGTAGCTTCAGAGTCATCCCAGCTTTCAGCAGCAGGTTAGACCAAGTGACCTTCAGAGAGCTCTTCCTAAATTTCTCTATCAGTCTATCATTCTGCAGCAATCATTATCACATTACAACCAGTATTGGTTATAAAAGAAGCAATTATGATATACCACTGTCTTCTTCCAATTACATTCTTCTTAATTAAATTCCAGTCCTGAAAATCACAGGACTTAAGAGGTCATCTATTCCATCTCTCTGCTCCACGGCAAGAATGTTATTTGTGCCGTATTTCTGATAATTTTGCGTCTGATTTACAACTGCTTAGAGAAATCTATGTTTGCTTTACTGTGTGTACTAGTAGAAAGTTTATCTATGCTTTAACCTTAGTCTCCTTTGCTTAAATTTAAGCCTATCATGTATTTATTTACCAATCCTGGACATGATAAATAAAAAAAATATGATAAATAGAAACCCGTTCTTTTCAGGAGCCTTTCTCATGGAGTTACTAAAACCTCATTTTGCCTCTCCTTTAATTCCAAGTCATGCTTTTCCCAAATCTGATCAAATTCTTTGCTTTGTGCTCATGGATGCCTTAAAATGAGGTAATATAAATGAACAGCTGTTGCCTTCACCACTAGTTAGTACAATGGATATATCTTGCAGCCTGTTTATAAATCATAATATAATGTTTTCATCTTTTTGCAAAGTATAAAGTTTTTGAGTCCTGTCCATATGGATATATTACCATGTATATATGCTTTCTGTAAAAGACATCCAATTTTTTCTCATTTTGTTTATTGCAACTCAGTATCATGCATATATGTCATAAATTTAGATACTATACCAACATGGAAGTCAACAACACACATATTGAATGGTATCTGACTCACAACAGACTGTATAGTACTGCCAAGGAAACTTCAGTTTCGACAGGGGAAAAAAAATCATGCTCAATAATAATTCTATCAGTTATAAAAATGTACCATTTAAAAATATCATATGAAACATTATTATAGAATCATAGAATGGTTTAGGTTGGAAAGGACCTTGAAGATCATCGAGTTCCAACCCCACTGCCATGGGCAGGGACACCTCCCACTAGACCAGGTTGCCCAAGGCCACGTCCAGCCTGGCCTTGAACACCTCCAGGGATGGGGCATCCACAACCTCTCTGGGCAACCTGTTCCAGTGCTTCACCACTCTCAGAGTGAAAAATTTCTTTCTGATATCTAATCTAAATCTCCCATCTTCCAGTCTGAAGCCATTCCCCCTCGTCCTATCACTACATGCCCTTGTAAAAGGTCCCTCCCCAGCTTTCCTGTAGGCCCATTTTAGGTACTGGAAGGCAGCAATAAGGTGTCCCCAGAACCTTCTCTTCTCCAGACTGAACAACCACAACTCTCTCAGCCAGTCTTCATAAACCTTAATTAAAACATGATATGTCTCCAGCTTCTGTATTGCCTTCAAGGCCTGCAATCATGCTACGTCCCTTTTTTTACGTTTTAAAAGGAAATTGCCCTTTTCCTGCTTTAGGTAGTATTACCTGTCTTCGATGATTTCTCAAAATAACTACTAATGCTCTAAACTTCTCTCTGCGATTCCAGATAGAAGGAACAGTGAGTTCACAGTGAAAGGCAGCATAAGTTTCAGAGAGTATTCCTTCCCTTTAGATATACATCTTTCAGTATCATGTTAATGTCATGCAAATAATTTACTATGAAATCCTGTGTATGTCTTTATTATCTACAGCAACAATTTCCCTACCCTCCAATTTAAGACACAAGGTTAAAGAAACATAAACAATGACATGTATATTGGGGACAAAAGGTGATTCTACTGAACAGAGTAAGGTATTTTCTAGGTAATTTTAGAAAAGAAGTCTTTAAGATTTTAATTAAAGTTCTGCCTTTCCTAGATAAAGGATTTATTTGTATACTTCTCATAGATACTCAAAAAGCTTTGCCTTTATAAACTAATAAAGGTTCTGGGGAGCCTGAGTAACATGACCAGTGAAGCCCACCCCACGAAATCAGCTGCCCTTAAGTCCATGAAGGAGAGCGATTCGACAATTAGCCCTGGTGTGAATCCTGCCAACACAGGGCTGTAGACACAAACAGAGAAGAAATTCTCCCTTCCTGTAAAACCATGAAAACCACAGGGGCTTATTTCCTACGATGGTAGAGGACTTATTATGAGATGGAGAAGAAAGACTACTCTGGGATAGTTTTAAAGGGATTGTGGCTATGCGTCAGATTTGTTACCGGAAGGTCCTACCTTTAGGGGAAGGATCAGAAGAAAGGAAAGAGAGTAATCAGAGTGGAATAGGGAAGAAGAAGCATGGGGAAAAAGATGCAAAAGCTCCCTTGTAGGGGCATATATAAGAAAGCCATTTAACACAAATTATTGATTTGATATCTAGATTTACAGAGAGCAATACTAAGCAATGTTTTTAATGTCTGGCTGGAAATGACTTCATAACGTGTATTATGATTCTATGATTCTATGATTAGTCTTCTAAAAGCAGCTAAACCCTTCATTTGAAGTAATAAGAGCAAAACAGACTTAGAAATTTTTCAGTTGAACACAAGGAACTTGACTCTAATTTGCATGACAAAAAAATAGAGCACTAGCAACAAATTCAACAAGTTTAACTCTTAAAGCAGTGTCCAGTCTTACAGTTCCAACTCACAACCAACCAATGGCGAATCCTCATATTATTTGAACTCAAGTAATATTTGAACCTATAATTCTTGGACCTTGGATCTCCCTTGATATTAAACAAGGAGAAAATGTTAAAAACTACACAATGCCAAGAATATGGTGACATGCATACTGTTATTATTATGCAAGTAATGAAACAACATTATGAGTCACATACAAGGATTAAGGGGTGAGAGGGAGAAAAAGAAAACAAAAAGGAGAAAGGTAGGTTCTGCAAACAAACATGAACTTTGAATATTATTTGTTTTTAAACCTGAAAGTCTTGGGATTTTGTTGTGGTTATTTTATCAGCTGTTGGCTTTGAATTTTTCTGCAATAATTTAACTTAGCATCACTTATTTTAACTGAACATTAACTTGTTTTGACTTAACTGGAATCTTAATAAAATTATTGCAATGCAGTAAGTAATGTCATCATCCAAAGAAAGCAACAGCATGTGCCTCATTTTTATTTCCATAGTCTTAGCCACTTTGTCGTCTGGGAACCCTTCCTGAATCAGAGATGAATGCAGTGAAAATTGCGCAACTGAATCCAAGGACTTCAGTAAATTTAATCACTGCTTCATTGTTTTCTCTTAAAACCTACTTATTTTCTACAAATATTTAACACTGTAGACAAAAGACAGATGGCTTAGCTACTAAATTTTGCAATAAGTAGGTTCAGATCCCCAAATAAACTATGAAAGACAGAACATAGGGGGGATCTTATTAATACATACAAATACTTAATGGGAGGATGCCAGGGTGATGGGAGCAGTCTTTTTTCAGTGGCGCCCAGTGATAGGACGAGGGGTAATGGGCATAAACTTGAACATAGGAAGTTCCATCTTAACATGAGAAGGAACTTCTTTACTTTGAGGGTAGTGGAGCATTGGAACAGGCTGCCCAGAGAGGTGGTGGAGTCTCTCACTCTGGAGACATTCAAAACCCGCCTGGACGCTGTCCTGTGTAACGTGCTGTAGGTGACCCTGCTCTGGCAGGGGGGTTGGACTAGATGATCTCCAGAGGTCCCTTCCAACCCTAACAATTCTGTGAATTCTGTGAATTCTGTGAACATAACCTTTGTGTTCTTTTGAATTCACATGCCTCAAGTCCTTACGGTCTAATTTCAAATTAATTCATCTACATAAATCAAGCACTGAAATTCAATGTTTTTTCTCACTGTTAAAACTGTTTGGCATGCAATCGTTTTTTTTCCGTATGTTAGATAAATAAAAATTAGCATGTTTCATTATATAGCCACATTCCGGAAGTGCTAATATGCAAGACTAGATTTAGAAGAAAGTTTAGTCAAATCATATTAGAAGTTCTACTTAATATTTACTCCAGTTCGCACAATAATATTTTTTGTTGTTTTTTTATTATGCATATGAGCACATTGCTGACAGATACTTCTTCTGTATGTTCATGGTATGAATATGTAATTTTTTCCTGTTTGATGCCACTGATTTACACGGTAAAAAATCAGCACCCTCGTTTATTGCTTTGTTCTCCCGTCCTGACCTATGAGAACAAATCAGAAATTCTGGGCAAACCTAAATGCCAGAGTATAGGGTCTTTTTGGAGATTTATTGGCTCAGGCACAGTGTTATCAGAACATAGCTGTGCTGTTTTAAGGATCATCTTGGACATGAAAAAAGTGCAGCTTTTATGATGTATCAGGCCAAGATAAAAAGCAGATCCACAACAGAAGCCCCACTTCTGAAAAGTATAGGGTTAATGCTGAGCTTGATGTGATTCAAGGTACAGATACAGCAGGGTTTCAATTGCTCTGACTACTTCTTTTTTTGGTAATTTACTACAGCTTGCATAATTTTTACGTCATTATGTACAAACTACCTCTGTTACCTTTCTCAGATGGAGCATTGGATTGTCAGATGCCCAGGTAGGACTGGAAAAAAAAGCAGCTATACAACTTTCAAGAGAGCACACAGAGCTCACGATTGCAGACAGATGGGATGCTTCTCATGGTCTTTCTCATTTCACATGCGTAATAGGATCAGCCTTATTTTGTGTTTGCTTAGAACATTTATTTATAGCAAATTAGAGCTTTTGCAGAGATTGCCAGTGTTGTTCTCGGTGTTATTTTCTGTAAATTGGTAAGTTGTGTGTAATCTCATCATACTCATGTTACTTGGGGTTTTGCAGCTTTTCCTAGAACAGTCTTGCATAATACGGAAAAAGGGATATTGGACTGAATGGGCCCTGTGATGGATTCAGTTATGCAGTATTTAATCTCCTTTTGTTAAGAAAAATGTGATCCTTTGCATTTTCATTTAGCTCAAGAACTCTCATTTCTAACGTTTATTCTGCAAATACATCAAGGGAAGACATTTACTTCTGATATATCCTGGATATCATGTTGGCTTTATTTAAATTGTGTTCTGTCAAAAAAGGTCACAATTGTTTATCTTTCCTTTTTGTTTCCAGATGAATGCAAACAGGAGAAATTAGGGTGTTGCCGTATTTGTTTGTGTGACTTGTGAACAGAAGAGTGACAAAGGATTCTTTCATGCATTAATGTGAAGCTGGATGAATTAGAGCCCTACACATCCTACATTCCTGACAGAAATGTCTCATTCACCAACAGTATAAGTGTTCCAATTGAAATATCTGGACTTCAGGATGAGATGCCTAATTTACTCTGACAGAGTTGTTGATTTGTCTGAAAACGAATTCTATCAAACCTGCAGACTTGTCTCCTTAATTACATTTTAGCAAACAAGCACAACAAGATCCCATGAATACTAAGAACTTTTAAGATATTCAGCAGAGAGATTCTCAAAAGGGCAATAATAAACTGTTTTCCCAAAATATAGGGAGGTGAAGGTATCCAGGCTGAAAAATAAATAAAGCAAAACAAGTACCTTCTTTTTGTCTAAATTGCTAGAGCGTAAGTGATGTAAAAAGACAACCCAGCCACAAAATGTTTAATATAGTTACAATAGGACTATTCACAGGCTAATATTAAGCTTGACCACATAAACTGACAGTTGTAATACTCTATCTTAAGTGACTACTCCCTTCATATAAAATCTTACTGTTCACACAATAATAATAATAAATTCATAGATTTTGTATATATGATTAACAAATTATAGTAGTAATCACATCTGTCAAAGGTTTTCTACATGGCTATGTGCAATAAACAACCTGAAAATCAGCTAGACTGTAACAGTTAACTATTTATTTAAAACTTTATTTATTTATTGCTCCTTTATAAGTTAGTTTAAGTATTCCATTGAACAAATTATTCAGAACTGAGCTCTGAAATCCATGGGAGTTTTGCTTAAATGATGAAACCAAGATTTCAAATTTATCAGATTCTTGATGAAAAATACCAGTACTATCTTTTCCTGCCTTTTTAAGGAAAAAAATTTAAAAATATTTTTTCCCAGTAGACTAGGGAAAACATGTATTTCACAGTATTAAAGAACACAGACAGGGTGTGCCATAGACTCAAAAAGCTGACAGCAGTTATGTTAGGAATTTTAAGTGTCATAGAGACATTTAAACAAATTGGTAGGAAATACACAGAAATTAATGTATCCTATATTTAGGAAATACAAAACGTCCACTGGTCTGACAGTTCTCGGCCATATATTTTGCATTGGGACTCAAAATTTATAGTAGTCGTAGAGTCTGAATGATTCAAACAGGGATAAAAATCACATGTGCATTTTCTATCAAGTTTGCAGTTTAAAGAGCTGCAAAACCCATTAATGTTTTCATTAGCAAGCCTGTCAATCTTTGTTGAATGTCATTAAGACACAATCGCAATGTGTACTTGTCTATTTTCACCAATGGTGTTTCTGTACAATGGTTGTCATTATGAATCTCATACAATATGCTTTTTCTGATCTACCAAAGTGAATCAAAGTAATACAATAGTAAGTCAACTTCTGTTAACAGATTGCTAATTTGCAAAGGTTCTTTATGTATTTTCTGTGTAAGAATATCCTCTTAATAGTTTGGAAAGTTCTGGGTTATTAAGCAATTTATTTTAATAACCATTTGATTAGTACATGTAAAATACTTGGCTTGAAAACTCAAACCCAACCTGTTAAACTATTCCTTTACCAGCATATAAGCACACTTATTTCTTTTAAGAAATTATCTCAACTTGTAATATCTCCATGACAGTAGATTTCCCTAAGGTACTGTCAAGTTTTTTAAAGCTTTATGCTAGATCAAAGTACAAGATAAAACTGAAATTATGTCAGTGAAATGAACTCTTCACGTGGAACTAATCTTTCTAGCAAAACCTTCACATATAAAACCTCTTTGTGAAAGGCTTGAGAAAATAATTTATTGATTTTTTTTTGTGAAATTTGTCAAGGCTTATGCTGTGAACATATTCACCCTCCTCTTGCAATGTATAAAAAATGTAAAAATGGTATAAACATATGGCCAAATAAAACTTTTTGTGGATAATATATGCTTAGAAGACCTTAAAGTTGGTTCAAGTCATTATATCTAATATCTGTGATGTGGACATAATTGCAAAAATAACATTCCTGGATAGGCTCAATGAAATCAAATACAATGTTGCCAGAACTCTTTATGGTAAACTTCCAAGTTTTTGCCTTTATTGTGCAGGCCAGGTGTTATTATTTCTATTCATGATGGTTTTAACATCACATAAAAAGCTATGACACTTTTTAACACTTCCTGTTATACGTTTCATTACAGTAAATGGGAAAAACTGCCATTTTTTTTTCCCTGAATATGTCTGTTAATGGATCCATATGTCAATACACAGGAACATCTAACTGTCAGTCATTTCACAGTTTAACTGTACACTGATTTTACTTGAGATTATGCTCTAACAATGCTGATACCATTGGATACCAAAGATTTGTTTGCTTTTATGGAAAATAAATTAAATGGTCTAAATGTATTATTCGGAAAATAGTCTACTGTATAACTTTACACATAAGTTATTTGATAGAAGTTAGTGTCTTTTACTTGGGTATACAAATTTGTTATCTTTCTTGTGCATGCAGAATTGTAATTACAAATGTTGCACTCAAAATTCTTTCCAGTTGCATTTACTTTTCCATCTACTTACTAAATAATATATATTGTACCTTCTTTCAAAGAACACTATGAAAAGAAACTGTGGTTTGTGTGCAAAACTGAGAAAACAGTCACATTTTCACCTTTTATCCTGCCAGTATTGGGAAAAAAAAATAAAAAAAAATATGAAAGGAAGTAATTGGCCAGAAGGACAGAAGACCAACCGTATCCTGGGCTGCATCAAAAGAACTGTGGCCAGCAGGTCAAGGGAGGTGATTCTGCCCCTCTACTCCACTCTCGTGAGGCCCCACCTGGAGTACTGCGTCAAGCTCTGGAGTCCTCAACTTAAGAAGGACATGGGCCTGCTGGAGCGTGTTCAGAGGAGAGCCACAAGGATGATCCGAGGGCTGGAGCACCTCTCCTATGAGGAGAGGCTGAGAGAGCTGGGGCTGTTCAGCCTGGAGAAGAGAAGGCTCCGGGGAGATCTTATTGCGGCCTTCCAGTACCTAAAGGGGGCCTACAGGAGAGCTGGGGAAGGACTTTTTACTAGGGCATGTAGTGACAGGACGAGTGTCTATAAACTGGAAGAGGACAGGCTTAGATTAAACATGAGGAAGAAATTTTTCACTATGAGGGTGGTGAGGCACTGGAACAGGTTGCCCAGAGAGGCTTTTGAGGCCCCATCCCTGGAGGTGTTCAAGGCCAGGCTGGACGTGGCCTTGGGCAACCTAGTCTAGTGGGAGGTGTCCCTGCCCATGGCAGGGGGGTTGGAAATAGATGATCTTTAAAGTTCTTTCCAACCTAAACCATTCTATGATTATATGATTCTATGAATTTATTCAACCTAAAGACAGATACCTAATTGAAATATCTAGCTTACATGAATTCTTCTCTGAGTCCATATCTGGTGAATGGAGAGATCTATTTGTCGTCACTCAGAGGCTATTTGTGCATCTAGTATCTCTATTCTCTGCAGGATGCTCCATTGGCAATAAAGGAAAGCTAGGATTAATTGTCCAAAAGTGGAATATCAGGTATTTTCTTCTTTTGTGCCTGTTTAGTCCCAAGCTATAATAAAACCTATTTTTACTATTTTGTTATACTACACATTCATAAATCTGGAATGACCCACCACATAAATCTGGTGGGTGGGTGCACGTACATATGTGTTCATAGCAATCAAAAGAGATAAGAATTACATGTGTAATTCTATACATAGCTCTCAGCCTTTTCTCATAGGAGAGGTGCTCCAGTCCCTTAAATATCTTCGCGTCCCTTCATTGGACTGTCTCCAGTATGTTCATGGATCCCTTGTACTGAAGAACCCAGAACTGGACACAGTGCTTCAGATGTGCGCTGCCATTGCTGGGTAATGGGGAATGATCACCTCCCTCAACCTGCTGGCAGTACTTTGCCCAATGCAGCCGGTTCATTCCTTCACTATCAGCAAACATAAAACTACTGTATTATTATTATTCCTAACATTCCATGAGTAAACAATAAAGCATCAAAAATGTATCATTTTCATATACAAACTCTAAGGAATACTTGATAAATAGTTTGACAACGTTGGCAAGAGAACTAAAAACTGCAACAAATTTCACAAATCATTTTCAGCAGTTTTAAATACTATCTGCATTCTCCAATAAAGAAAAGTGAAAGCTCAAAAAACCCCTCTCAAACTGAATAAAGTGGAAAAGTCATTATAGTTCTCAAACTAGTAACATTTAGTGAGTATAGTGTTTTAAACAGCATAACTGAAACTTAGTGTCTTCATTACATTCAACAATAGTTTATTCAAACTGTTTAAAGTTTATTTCCTTTGGTTTTCTCACCTCCCTTTTTTTAAATTCTTAAAATATTTCAAGTACAGATATTCACTTTTAGTTTCCACGCATACATACAGCAATGATAATACAACCTTTAAACAGTAACCTAGCTCTTTGCTGTGGATCTTGGGTAGTTTACTGTATAGTGTATTTTGTATGCAGCAATCACTTTGATTTTGACAGAAACACAGAAAAACATTACACAGTAAAATGCCCATTATCTAAAAGGCAATACAAAACACACTAGGATCCTAAAAAACATTAGCTTCTGAGAACTGACTACTGCAAGCACAGTTTTCAGAACAATTCTGATTATTCAAATAAATTGCTGTATTTGTCACTGGACTTGCCCTATTTTGAATCTCAGCCTGCCCTCAAACATAGACTGCTTTGCAGCTGTTGAGCTTTTCACCTGGAATGGAATGGCTTTCCCTGTGCAGTACTCCATGACACATCCAAACTGCTCCATAACAATGAATACAAAAAGAAATGCAAAGGCATTCAACTGCTTGAACCCCAGAAGCAGAGTAAGTACAGGCCCTGAAAAGTTGGAACAACTCTGACTTTAATAGTAAGCAGTGGCACAAACTTACTGGATGCTTACTAAAAAAATAAATAAAAAAAAAAATACACATTTTATAATTTACTCACATGAGTACAATATAAGTGCACCCAATGAATCCCAATGAGAGCAAGCCAGATTAACAGTGTTCAGTATCAACTGAACTACAATTTTTGGTTGAAGCTGCTGAGCCTTCTATTTTGTTAACGTCTCTTCATTATTTTTATTCATAAATTCACATACACAGAGTATCTGCCCCCTGTTTTACAGTCTCAGAAATATTATCTCCTCACAGGTCACCCCAGAATAAAGAAGCAGTTTTGCTTGCTTCTAGTCAAGTGAAAGATCATAGCTACCTTAATCACTGACAAAATTTTCTGTATATACCACAGAAGGACACTAAGGATGGATTTTAATTTCAGATTAAGAAACCTGAATGTCTGTGACTTAATGTAGGTGAGACAACTTCTAAACTTCCTTTTTAATAAATGATGATTTAGTCAAAGGAGCCTAGAAAGAAACGCAGCTCAGTTAGAAGCAGACACTTCAGGTGGGATTCAGCTGATTAAACATAAGCACGTATCACCATTTGAGACACCATGGGGTGTCAAGGACATCTACAAAGAGTTGATACATAAACTCGTGCCATAGATTGGAGAGCTCAAGCAAATTATGACAATGAGGATAACCTACTGTCTCAGGATGGTATCTGAATTGGTGCATGTGTAGGCAGTTCAACAGCTCATTCCTAATTGCATCTGCAACAATATTCATTGAGGATAATGGCTCACAAAGGGTCACGCGCTGATGAATCATCAGCAAGTTTTCAGTTTGCACAACTGCTGGAGATTATTAGTAGCCTACAGGAAGAATTCCTGCGCATATAAAAGCCTGGAAACAGCTGACAAGTATCTACACATTACACTGTTCCTGGGTCTCTTGGTGCTGTTGCTTCACCTCCGGTACTTAGACTACAATCCGCTCCTGATAGCATTTCATTGCATGAGTATGTAGAGTTTCTAATGTTCATCTTTGCCCTGGCCCCTGCTCTTTATCTTCTGCCCACACTCTCAACATTCCCTAGCTTCTGCTTCTCTCTTAGATTCTAGCCAGAGACCTAACACTTGGGAATAACTGCACTGTGACACGTTGTGCTTCACAGAATCTCCTAGATTGGGAAAGATCTGTAAAATCATCTAGTCCAATCATTAACCTAACACTGACAAGTCCACCACTAAACCATGTCCCTGAGCACTACATTTACATGACCCTTAAATACCTCCAGGGATGGGGACTCCACCGCTGCCCTGGGTAATGCATTCCAATGCCTGATGACCCTTTCAGTAAAGAAATTCTTCCTAATGTCCAATCTAAACTTCCCTTGGCACAACTTGAAGCCATTTCCTCTTGTTCTATCACCTGTTACTTGACAGAACAGGTCGACTCCCACCTCTCTGCAACCTCCTATCAGATAGTTCTTTACAGCTTGTGCAGTGCCTGGAAGATAGAAAACATCACAGGTAACTCCAGTGTTAATCCTGGCTCACCATCTGAAGGTGCATATTCTAGCCCGGAGATGCAATGTGATCAACCAGACAGACTGAGCCAGAACTATCCACTCCAGTCACAAGTTGGAGAAATTAATAATTTTTGCTGTCCTTTATGCTTTTATAATGGCTGCTTTTCACTGGCTTTTTGGTTACTTCAACTGTTTACATACTTTGATGTGTAAGATTCCTTTAAGAACGAAAAATGGCTCTAGTGGGCATGAAATAAATTGAACATACATAAAATATCCTGCAGTTATTCTGTCTTTCAGTTCTTTGGTTATTAAAGCTGTTCTAAAAATTTTATATAAACCTTTTCCACATTGAATTGCAGGGCAAAGCACTCTATTTGCAAAGGGACATTTACTGTCATAACATTGGTTGTTTTGTTTTCAGTTTTGTTTTTACTTTAGACGACTTTTTTCCCTCCATACTCTTCTTGAACATGTGGCTGGGACAAATTCTTCTGAATTACAGTCCATCAGCAGCAAATAATCCGAAGAACCTGACATAGGTTAAGAGCTCATTAATCCGCTGTCCTACATATAGTCTGCTGTCACTGTCCTACCAATTCGTGAAATACTTAAGATACTAGATTAGAAATAAGTGCAGCTTGCCTCTATTTTGATACCACTCACACTACATATCAGGCTCTTTTTGAAACCCCTGTTTTTCCATAAGCTTGTTGTCTAATGTCATCTCAAACATGTTATTACACAAGCCAAGTCCATTTGTATTCATTTCAAGTGAAGTCATGCCAATTAAAAGATACAGAATAGGGAGATTAATATTTGAGATATTTTCAAATGGTTCTTAGGTTGCTGTGGTGAACTCTCATCTGTGATGCAAAGGAAACAGGATTCAGCATTCCCCTCTGTACAAGAAATAATACTTTTTAAAATGGAAGTAACAATACTTGCCACTTCATTTTCAGAAATCGGAGGTATATTTTTATTTCTGATACTTGATATTTCTAATACTAATCCTTGATAAATTTAATCAGGCAGCTGTAGCAAAGAAGAAATGCTATTTTATATTTAAATATTTAACTTTTTGCTAATGAGAGGTGGAATTTTCATAAACTTATTAAATTGTTTACCAAAATTCATGCCCTGGATCAATTACATTGAATCAAAAATTAAAAATTATTTAATTTTCTTCCTTTGTTCTCAACTAATGCAGTAGCTAAAAAATATCACTATTTAATTTTAAAATATTTGCACTTTGGGTTTTTTTAACTGTATTTATGATCTACTCTTCTTTTAATATCCACATCTCTAGTGTTCTATGTAAAAACAAAGTGATTAATGGCTGATATGTTTAAGAGTTTGTGTAGTCATTCAAAGTAAGATTATGATACCCAACTCAACACGGTCATAGATGAACACTGGGAAATTCTGAATTCTCACAGCTGAAACAAAAGTGATTTAAAAGGGAAAGCAGAAAGTAAATAATTCAAATTAGTGTGATGCAGAAGCTGGTTTTATTCCTGTTTGTGAAAGTGATTTGACTTCAGAAACAATGGGCTTTTTTTAATAACTATTTTGATTTCAGAAGCTGACATCTTAATTTCTCTCCCATCTTGTACACAAAACTGATATAGATAATTTTAGAAAATATTACAATGGAATGTTTCAGTGTTATTTTTAAAATAAGAGACATTATTCTTATTTTTAGCACCTAACTTAACAAGTCTCCTCTAGACGATGACTCAGAACCTGGGAATCTCCTTGTATTGACAATAGAGGAAGCATAAGAAAAAATAACCTCTAAATTTAAGCACTTAAATTAGGTACCTAAACTTAGATCCTAATTATTAATATTTCCCTGAATTATGAACAGTTTCAATTTACTTCAATATTTGCCATTTATGGATAACATTCTGCTCACTTTTATTGATATTTCTATTAACCCCATTCAGACTGTTCCATGATAAGTCACGGGGCAAATTAACAGTGTGTATAAAATCTTTCAGTGAATATATCCTTCATTATCTAAAACGTGATAACAAAAATCAGTAAACAGATGTGTAATAAAAAACCCACTTCTTTGTGAGGCATGCCCCAATTTACACAAACATTGAAATAGTTATACATTTGTGTTTGTAAAAGTTTCTGAGATAATTTCTTTTCAGACAGCATTACAGTTATTACTGTTATCAGCTTATAGAAAGAATTAAACTTGTCATATTTTAGGATCCTGTATTTTGGAGTTATATTCCATGAATAACACGGACCTAATCACTTCTCTGGAAATGGAAAAAGAAAGAACAACAAAGCTTAAATTAAAATGTAAATTAAAAAAAAATAATTAAAAGACAGTCACAGTAATTCATTGTTTCTGATGCATATCCAGCTATTTACTAATGGTGGAAAAAGTAGGCGTAGGATGCACTTTTAGGTGTTTTCATTATTCTGTGGTTTTGGTCAACTCTGTTGGATTTCCATCTTCACAGCAGAGTTGATTTTCCATGCTGTCCATTGGCTGATATAGAATAGCTTGAAGGAGTAACTCTCTGTTGCAAATATATACATTGTCACTCCAAGTTATCTTTATGCATTTCTCGGAAGCCTGCTGTAACACAATCTGTCTTCATGTCAGCTGGACACTACTTCCCCTAAGCTCTGGATCAGTCTTTCTTCTACCATTCTGTTATTTTTTAATCATAAACCATAAGACTAATAGCCATGATAAAATTCATGCGGACAGGTGGTACTGCACTCTCCATGCTGTCAGGAAAAAGAGGCTCATTACAAAAAGAACATTATAGCCACTATTTCAGAGAGTGCTAATATATGTTCTTCGGTATCATGTACCTGTGCCTGGTCTGACAACATTTTTATGAATTTATGTAATCACAAAGGTGAACAGATATGTTATGTGTGGCCTGACACAAAGTCAACTCACGCACAGGAGTATTCCTCTCTGGCAAAATCCAAAGAGAAAATCTGTGAGAGAATGTGGAGAGAAATCTTCCAACCTCCTGTCCCCAAACACTTACACAAATTCTTTGTTGGGAAAACTACAAGACCTAGAGATGAAAATAGGGTTCTCAAATCTTAGGCATAATTGGAGATACAAAACAATCTTTTATGGCTCTGACACAGTGACACAGTGCTATCAGACATAATTTTAAAAGGGGAAAAAAATTGTATATTAATGCTTGTAACTTAGGAGCTGCTGTCTTTTAGGATAAAAAAGAAAAGAACAGCCTGGTGATTCAGCACCAGTGTATATGCCTTGATAATACAAATTGTAGGGTTTGGTTCTTTTTTTCCATAACTCCTGCTTTTAATGATTCACTTCAATTCTTTACCACTTATCCCCTCCCTTCTCCCTCACCCCCTGCCATCTTTTTCTCAGCTCATGGTTTTATAGACTTCCATTATGTCTGTTCTCTGGCATCTAATTCCTAGACTACACAGTTTCTCTCTCCAAACTAGTCATTGCTTATATGAAAGTGTTCCATTGATCCACAAATTACATGCATAAAAATACAGCAAGTTGGTTTTCAGTACAGTAGTCTTTGGAGTCAATTACATTTTTCCTCACTCTTATGGTGAAGAACTCTAAATATTATATACTTCGGGGGGGTTAGGGGGGAGGAATATATTTTTCTTTTGAAAAAGAAGATGCCACCAAATCAAGTTTGGAGGGTTTTTTTAAAGATTTTAATTCAGTGTTGCTTATTTATTAGAATAAGTGCAAGAAATTGTTCAAAACCAATTTTACAAAACCAATTTTAACACAGTTAAAATGAATTATTGAAACCATGGTTTAAAGACAAGTGTTTCCAAACAAAACTACCAATTTATTTATTTGTTTGTATTGTAGAGATAATTTATATCTAGACTAGAGTCATTCAATATGTAACTATTTAAAGGACTGAATGCTAAAAAAAAAAGGCGCAAACCAGATGAAATTACTTGCATTTGTATATTGATGCAGACACGTAAAAATAATAAGTAGTTAGAAATATATAAAAAGATTGCATATCTATTTAATCCTACAAATTTCATACTACTGGAGAATGGGTAACATTTATATTATTTTATACTGCTTCTAATACTGAACTAAGCTTTTAAAACCAAACAGAAAATGAAGAGACTATATAAATTAAGGATTCAACTGGATATCTTTCAAAGACATTATGCTAATTTTCCCAAGAAGAAAGACAGAGAAGAATGCGCCAGACCGAAAACATCAGTTCAAATAAATGATTGTTCTGACACATAAAACTACAAGCAAAATTGCACATTCATGACTAAGGAAGGATGGCTAAGGAGTAATGATACTCATGTAAGATTTAGAAAGCCCTAGGTGAACTTTCTCTTCTGAAAGATTGCATTAGTAGGGCAGCTACATAAATTTGAAGTCAGATTAAAAAAACAAGAAAAAGGACTAAAGCACCCGAAGTGTGACTTCAGTGGAATTTAAATACCCAGTGCCCAAACTGTAAAATTAAAAATCTGTGTAAACTAATGCTGAGCATAGAAGTACTAAAATGTTTTTATTTATTTATCTATCTATTTATTTACTTAATTTTACTTGAGCATTCACCTGACATTCTTCTCCTGCATGTACTCTCAGTGTGGAAAAACAATTAACAATTTGGCATTCAGATCATTCAGGATGAAGTGATGATCCAAGAGCCAGTTGTTCTATCATTTAGGTGTTCCTTGTGCAGGAACTACAGTTAGAGCCACAGCTTTTCGTCAAATCATGTAAAGAGGAAGATGTGGCTGCTTTTATGCAACAACACCATGACGTTGCAAATCTGAATAAATCCCCTTTTGTGCCTGAGGGAAACCTACATTTGCCATCTCCTGCAGAATTTTTTAACTGTTTTTATGTAAGGACACTTTCAACCTTTCCTGCTAAATCTTTATGAGTTTGTATGAAGAACTCAAGTGTATTCGGTTAAAAATAGGTATAAAACAAGACTATAACCTACTATAGCCAAAACCAGGATTTGTTTCTGAGTTCAAGCTCCACAACCTGTTTAGACATTTTGTAAGAGACAGTCATTGCATGAAATAAGCAATTTCAAAACCCTGAATAGATCCAACTACAAAACATAACTTTTAGGTTTGAGACAAGTAACAGTAGGAAGCTGGCCTACTGAGTAGGTAAAACAAGCATTTCTACAAATAAGTCTTCTCAGGTGCTTTTCTGAAAATCCTACTTGGTCAATATGATTAGTGGTCTGAATGGAAGAAAAAGGAAAAGTCTTTTGTCCAGATTAGTGAACAGTGGCCATTGGAAAGCCCAGTATAAATGTGCTAAATTCTTTAAAAAAAAAAAAAATATCTTTTTTAAACAATACGTATAGTTAACTAAATTTATTAAGTATTTTGATAGCCTAGATAGATTTTAAGAAAATTTCTAACTTGTAATTCTTTTTTGCAAATTTGGGATTTATCACATAAACAAATGCCAATATTGCAATCTGGATCTGATCAGTCTAACAAATGTGCTAAGGGACTGTCCAAACCAAGGTGCCTTTTCCTATATCCTCAACAATATCCAAAGTTGAAGAAAAATCAAGCATCGCTTAGATATGTTAGACGTGTCTAACTTTATAATGTAATACCAAAAAAGATCCTATTTGAAATTCCAGAGATAGCCTTAATCTACTTGTAATTATTCTCTTTTAGATCTGTAAAAATGTAATTAATGATCTCAGTCTTAGAGAGGTATCTTACTTGAAAGTAATTTTGTTCCTAATAGATGGGCCAAAGATCATTTACTCTGTTTCTTTGTACATATTAAGAAATAGCCAATATCTGCTACAGGCAGCCTACTTATTCTGTACTTAAAGCTTTCTCAACACGTCTGTCTCTTTGAGTGTAATTTCACCAGTAACGAAAAATTCTTTATAAAACCAATATTTAAAAATAATAAAAGGTAATTGCAAAATAATACATATCATAATACCAAAGCCAAAGTGGGTATTAGTAAATTGCCATTAAATTGTTCTGTGTAATTGTGCACTTTAATAATAATTATACCATTCATTCTTTTTCTCTGTCTACCTGTAAAATTTAAGTATGCTAGAAACGGTTCAAATACAGGACGTTTCAGTTTTTGCTGATCATAGGCATCTTAAAGTTAGATGTCTGCCAAAATTGGTTCACTCAGCTGCTTCTGTGTGAAAGAAGACTTAGAGGAGGTATTTGCCCAGGTGTCTGCACAACTGTTAAGAGAACCAAGTGGCCTTTACTTACTTGGAGATTTTCACAACTAAACATAGTTTTCTGGATGCAGGTGGTCTATGAAAAGATCCTATTTACTTTTAGAGAAGTTATGGGCTCATTTCAGTTTCCTACATATCCTTATGCATGTAGGGACATTTTAGATACTCTAGGCTGTCCAAAATATCCACGTGGGTTTTGCAGAGCTGACATGGGAACCATGGGAGCCCTGTGACCTTCTGGATCACCAGCCTACTTGCAGCTATGTGTTGGAAAATAAATAAACCTGATAGTGTCATTTTCAGTAGTCTGAGGTATCCCTGAAAGCCTGCAGTAGCCACTCCAGGAAGCTGGGGGGTCTTCCATAAGCCTAAGCAACCCACTTAAATAGCAAATAAAATGCCAGTAGATGGCATTATATCCCAAGATCTTATATACAGCACTTTACATTAATAAATATCAAAGTCAAGTGCTCAGTGAACCACTCAGTTATTGGAAGTCCTGTCTGCGTGGAATTTTAGTTGCTTAAATTCAGCAGAGTGATTCAAGAACCTTTAAGCTGAGATACTGTGTTGATGATTTGAGACAAAAATTTCCGTCAAGAGTTCAAGTCACAGTACTGGACATACTCTGTATTATTTCCAGCTTGCTGACTGTTTAGGCACCTGTTTCAAAGTTCACCCCATCCTGAATTCAAAAAAAGTGAGATCCAGCACGGAGAATTCTTTGATCAACCTTCTCAGACCACGCTGAATGCACTCAGATCTGGACATGAATGTCTTTGGCTATGTATTTCAGTTTCCCAGAGGTGACTAGCCGGAGGCATGAAAAGTAACTGAATTATGTAGAAGCCATGAGTTTAGGCTCCAGCTTTTCCTGCTCCTTGACTTTCCTGTTCACTGACTTTGACATCCAGAGTACAGCACCAGTCTGAGATTCAGTCTAAAGTCAAAATTTCCTACCAGTCTGTTCTAAGTATCTGGAGTCAGCCTTGTGAATCTCACTCAAGAAGCTGAGTGCTTAAATAAAAACATTTGTAATAATGAATATCACCTAAGCTGTTTTTCTGAATGCCTGTCCACTGTTGCTGCTAATGGGATATAATTAATTCCAAGAGTTAGTGAACAGTTCTGAGCTTGGCAGGATTGATACGTTTGTCACTACTACACACAGTTGTGCACAGTGTATGACCCTGTCTGTGCAGATCTTTTCTTGAAGCTGTTAACTCCAATCCCAGGGGATGCCCTACTCTTTCCTGAAATAAGTAAAAACAGAATTATGAGCTAAAAATATTGCTGCAGAAAGTAGCTGACATGAGAAAGTACGAGGACGATGGTCACTGAGATAAGAAATACTTCATTCAATAATAGACTTTGAAAACAGAATTAAAAAGCCAGAAATAGACTGAAGCTGGCACACGACACAGATTGTGAACAACAGTGCTATCCTGACAGGGTTGCTCCATTTAGCCTTCACCGTCTGTCTGTGGTGGATGCAGTGTAATGTCCAGGAAGGCAGCCTGGACTGCTGACCCCACCAGCTACCCTTGCACTGGGAAAAAATGGCTGTAGAGAGACAATCACATAAACATGGACCATATCTCCTACTCCAGGAATTACCACTTGCTGTGCTAAAGTCGTCTTACTTCTTCTACTACAACCCACCCAGTTACCCTACTTTTTGAAATATCTCCTTTTCCCTTGGTGAAGCCCCACAGAGTCTCACTTAGAAGTATGCTGGCTGTTTGTGATAAATGATATGAATTATTAACAGAATTTCCAAGTGAAAAAGGGCTACTCTCTATTATGAGAAGAGCAACGCTACACTGGAACATGTAAGGAAGTAGTGCCGTTTGCTGGGACTGTTGGTAGAAACACTGTCAGTAGTAAAGGAAACACAGTGAAATCTCTTGTTCATAGATAATAACAGAAGACGAAAGTGAGAATTAAAGACCCACTGGTGGAAGACATACCAACGGAAAACATGCTTTGTCGTAAAAGTAAGTGAAAAACAAAACTGCAGTAATTAGGAACTGGCAAAATATTTTAAGTTGTATCTTCTGTTACTGTGGTACAGGCGAATGGATTGTTATTGTCACTATTTTTTGGACAAGTGGCAGAAACATTAATGAGTGGTTTACTACATAAAAAGTATTTGTAGTATATGGGGAAAAACCCAGAAAGTGACAGCCAAACAAATAAAAAAATAAACAGAAAAAAAAAAATAATCATTTACCAAGGATATGTCCTTCCTGGTGAAAAACTTCACTTGTTTTAAAGTAATACACACATTAATAAATAGAGCAGAAAGACAGTATTTTCAAAATCACTGGTCTAACTTTAATTACATTATAATAAATACAAATCAATCCTATTGACTTCAATAGCTTGCTCTCATTACCTTACAGCTAATTTTGTACCTTCTTCTTCTGTAACATAAATACATAGCTTCTTTATGGTTCATGTGTATAAAACAATATGTAAATCCAAAATAGGATACCCTTTGTGGAAAGAGAGCAAGAATAGAGATGATAGGCATTACTGTCATTCCTTAATGCACTAACTCATGCTTAAAAT
Source organism: Charadrius vociferus (assembly GCF_000708025.1). NCBI lineage: Eukaryota > Metazoa > Chordata > Aves > Charadriiformes > Charadriidae > Charadrius > Charadrius vociferus. The sequence goes on from NW_009648340.1 coordinate 725,779, forward strand.
TTATCAAAGTAAATACATGGAACATAAGAATTTGTATAGACTATTATGTAACATAGAAAAGAAGTATCTAAGCCAAAAATGAGTGCCAAGAATGAGGAAAATTTGTTTAATTATGTTGAAATCTGTGAAGACCACACATTGGATAAAGTCATAAGCTACAGATTTTCCACTGCTTCCATCATTTTTCAATGTAAACACATTTTTATTGAAATCAGACTGAACAGCAGTAACTACCGCACTTCTGCTGACAAAGATTTGTTCTTTACTTTTTCAGCTATCTCACCATTTTATTTATTTATTTAAAATGAGATAACCATGCAAATTAAAAATATTCTATAGTTTGCTACAACACAGGTCTCAACTACATCCTTTAATATAAAAATTGATTCTCTGCTGCCTATCTTAGGTGAAGCTGTCACCCAGCTCCAAATGGTTTTAAGCCACACCTTACCATTTTCAGGGCAGAGTGATGCACGTAAATGCAGAAGTCCAGGTATTCACTATGGATGTATACTTCCCCAGACCTAGACAGGCGCATACGTATCCACATACATAATACTATACTAATAAAAACATTCATCTAATTTAACTTCTTATAAAATATTTCAGTTACTCCCTCAGACTTATTTTCTTGCTTTTGGCACCTAATACTTTTTTAGTTAAAACACCTATCCACTTGCGTAATCTGGTCTCTATTACTGCAAGATGAGTGACTTCTTAGGCATTGACCCCAAAGCAAGCCATATTGGTTGGGAAAGTAACTCATAAATTTAAGGTAGGAATCATAAAAAGACTTAAGTTGTGTTATCTGAAGTAAAATCTAAATTTAAATTAAGAGCATTAAGTCAAGAGTAATTCCTAGGCAATTCACACAAAGGAGAAAAATATTGCTCTCATAATGAACATTATTCGAAATCCAGCTCCATGAACAACAAGTGTAGGAAAAGTTTTGAAACATTAGGGAATTATCAAACTGAATACAGAAAATTTATTTTAAACAGACATAAAATCTTCTTATGGTTGAACAGTATGTTACGAAGGCTACAAACACTGAGGAAAACAGTAACTACGGATGAAAGCAGATAACACTGAAATATAACTTGGTTATAACAGTGCGTTTTCTAAATAAAATATTTTTGTAAAACTGTTATCAGGCAGATCTTATGACAAACAAAATTTGCAAATATGAAAAATGATACAGAAAACATCTGACACATCCAAAATCTTTTAAAACATAAACAGATTTAACAGTGTTGAAGTCAGTCAGTCATGTTTTGTGTTCTTCAGATATGGATCTAACAAACTCCTAAAATATTTGAGAGACTGCATTAGTGGTCATGCTTAAGATGACTGTAGGCAATGGAATCACCAGCTCACCTGCATGGGTCGCCTGTGACCCACTGCATCCATGGGACTGGGCACCAGGGAGAAGCCGAGCGAAGGCAGGGTGCAGGAGGGGTATCACACAGTGAGAGGCAATTTGCAAGTGCATTCCAATTTGTGTGCACAACCACACAGACATACCGTGTAAGGCTCATAAGGGACTTATGCCACAGCGTGTAAATAGTTGTAAGACATAATTTGTTCTCAGTGGCAGACTTCCCTGGGATTTGACAGTGCTCAGCATCTTGCGGGTCTGGACACTGAGGCTGCTTTTGTTAGAACACATGTAACATCAGAAGGAGGAGTGACAAACTGTGCACAGTGTTTTACTATAAAATATACACAAAGCCAATGTTGGTTTTAGTTATTCTGAGGATGGCCTTAAATAGATCACGTATAATATATATACAGAGCATATGGATGTCTAAAGTGCCAGCATTTCATTACTGTCAGGCATTAGCAGATCAACTTGCTTGCATGCTCCCTGACAAAAGAATACAGAATTATTTTAGCTATAATCTGCTATTGTAGCAGGATATCATAGAACTAATGGAGAGTGAAGCTGTGACACTTCCTAGAGTCAGCCAAAGGCATGCCATATGGAATAGTAAGGCAATGCAACAAAAACTGTAACGCAGAAAAAAGAAAAGAAAAACAAAATCTATCTAAGCTACAAAAATGATACATTGTTTTGTTGTATCTGGAAGTTAATTTTGTCTTTATGAAGGGAAAGGAAACCATAGATAGATCCTAAAACATTCAGAAATGTGTAGGTTCTTGCTCAGACTACTGTGCATTTACGCATTTACCTTCAAACTGGTGAGAAGGCTTGAGATACTTCTGAGATCTTCTGGAGCAAGACATTATTTTGGACTGCCAAGTAATCAGCATAAATTATGACTGCAATTTTCTTTTATAATTAGCATTTTAAACCAGGAGTTCTCCAAAATCAGGTCTATTGGCAGTAATGGGACAGGGAAAGCTGCCACTTGGCGATGGAGACGGGGGAAGCAGGGGGAGCAGAGGGAGGCACATGCCCTTCTCTGTCACTGTGGCAGCCCCTGCAGTCACCTCCAGTGGGCTCCTCTGCCATCTCCATCAGTGGCCAGGGGCAGCCAATACCCTTCCAGCAGGTAGGAAACATTTCTGCAGAGCTTCCCTACAAACACATCCACACCACACAAAGAGAAACTGGGCCCCAATGGTGGTGCGTTAATATAGGGGTTTCCTGATTATTGCCGCTCATTAAAAAGTAACCAGGAATCCTGTTAAAGGCTGTTCCTTCGCACAGGGAATGCTGTTTCTGCACATCACATGGCCGCTTTTCCAGGAAAAGGTGGTAAAATGTGCAACATTTCAATTAATTGTGCACAGCACATGCAATCTTTATTTCTCATCTCACGCTATCTTGATGTCCTAAACCTGGTTTAACAGAAACTAGCAGAATAAACTTGCAGGATACATAAACTTATCTAATATAAAATTAATCACAGTGATGCTTTGTTACACTGCATGTCATTTAACTTTCATCTTGATGACACCATTTAGCAAAACAAAAGGAAAAGTAAATGGACTGTCAGATTCTTGGTATATAAAAGACATGCATTTTAAGTCATGTATGTGACAGTTACATCAATTCAAACTTCTTAAGAAAACAAATGTATTTTTATGTATGGTAATTTCAATCATCTACTGATTGGAAATGGCACTAGCAAATCTTTATCTGGCTTAACTGGTATTTACTGTTTTGTATTGAAGGAATAAGGTATACAGCTGCTCAGAGCAATTATGCAAACAAGAAAGAATGTTCTCAGCTGTGCTCTTTAGAACCCTCTTACCAAGAATTAGCATATATAATAACATTAATTAGGAAATGTCAGAATGTTTTAAAGCTAACAAAGATGAAATCACATAACAGAATTACACTGTACTAAAAATAATTTTACTAGAGCATTTTCATTTTTGTTTATATGTCATTTTTCTGGTGAAATTGGTAGGAGGGCAAACATCTGATCAGTATTTTTTGTTAGCTTGTGTTTCAGGACTGCACAACCATGGATACCTGACAAATTAGTAGTTATGCACATAGACAAAAAATTAGCAAAAGAATTGATTGAAAGGTAGATCCTTTTCAGGCTCTTCTATTTCAATTTAAAGCTTACAACCTCTTCAATTTAAAAAGACTGTACTACCACCTTTTCAATATCATAGAAAAAAGATGCAGCAAAAAACATTTAGCTTAATTTAATATCTAATACATAAATGTACTAATGGGTAAGCTCAGTTCATGAAGACTATAAAATATTTATTTGAATTTTTAATAGATATTGTCATGTTTATATATAAGTATACAATGTGCACGTAATGCCGCAGAATATAATGTTGCAGAATGCATCATGTGCATTTAATACTACAGAAAGCGACGGTGACCTACTCATTTGTTTAAATATTATAGCACCTTAGCCATTTCTAACTCCTTGAAATGAAAATGCGGTATATTTTTTATATATTAGTTTCCATCTCTCCTTATCCTATCTTTAAAAACGATATCAAAGCCACAGAAGAAAATCAGTCACTATTTCTTTCCTATATGAAGAGTTGTTTAGATGAATATGTAGGAATTGGGAAACAATCCATTCTATGTGTATAATGAGAAATAGAAGACTAAACTGTCTATTTACAGTATAACAAGTGGCATTTCTGTGTGGAGAAGAAGTGAACTAATCACTGAAGCTCATGACATACGAGGAAGCTGTGATAGGGAATGTATTTGCCAAGTGAGAAAAGTGATTTAAATCTGCCAAAGGAATGTCAACAATGCCTATTGTTTTTAGTTGTTGCTAAGTGATGTTTACAATACTCAAGGACGTTTTTCACCTTCCCATAGAAGCACAGACAGAAGGATGGAAGGGCCAGTGAAATATTCCGTACCACAGGCGTCATGCTCAGTCTATATATAGGGGTTGGCTGGGGGGTGGGAAGCCACATCGCTGCTTGGGACTGTGCCAATTCACCAGGTGGTGAGAATGACCCATGTAATTATTGTTATTGTTATTATTATTGTTATTGTTATTATTATTGTTATTTTTCATTGGGGGAGAGTGGGGAAGCAGGAGGGAGGTATGAGCAAGCAGCTGTGGTTCTAGTTGCTGGCTGAGGTTCAACCATGACAATGGGTTTGGTCCAGAAGCTCAAAGGGTTTGTCAGCAAATGTAGCAGTAATATTGTCAGGACTGTGATCCTTTGAAGTTATAAATCAAGATAAGGTATATACAGAAAGATACTATCTTTAATGACATAAACAGTTGAAGGAAGCAGACCCTTTTTTTTTTTAGTTCAAACCCAATGAATTTGATATTACATAGAAGTTAAAAACAACTGGTCTAAGTTTAACTATGTTATGCCAATTGGTTCAACAATTTGAAAAAAACGTGGGGCTGATAGGTACAAAACAGAAGAAGAAACTAAGGAGTGAGGTGATTGATCCTTAACTTCTGCAGGACGGAAGGACAGATAAACACTAGCTATTAAACTTTGAGGTATAAGATCCCATTAGAAATGTATACACAATATAATTATTAGTCATGTGAATGCTTTAGCTTGCTCTAAAATTTTTAAGCCCTAGCTCAATTTAATACTGCTTATACAGTTGTCAAGCCATACACAGGAAAGTCAAGTTTATACTTACCTGCTGACTAAAAATATGCCTTTAAATATTAAATACACATACTATATTTCATTATAAAAACTGTAAATTTGGGTAAGTGACGTACAAATTTACTAATTGTCCCACATGGCCATTCAGCTGTCTGCTCATTGTATCATTTCGATCTATCATTTTAGTGCAGAATTCAGAATGCTTTTGGCATCTGTAATCAAAATGAAAATACTTAACACCTGTATAATTGGCCTGTGGAAATCTAGGGGGCAAGAACCAAAGTAAATTACTTGTCCATACGAACTGCAAGAAAAGACTTATCCCAGTGAATGCTGGTTTGTGAAATTACTTTGTTAAAATTAGAATTTTTATTCCCCTTCACAGTTTTAAATTATTTTATCATTTAGATTATTAAATTTATAAATGTACTTTAATTGCTTAATTCACCATTTTATTTTAAGAATCCATCTGCTTAATATGCCAAAAGCATCATGAAAATGTCAATTTGAATTAGTTTTGTTTGGGTAAATACTGAACACAACAGTATATTCTGTGCTTTCAGAAGGAAGCGCTGCAAAGACAATTTTCTAAGCAGCATTTATAAAGTTTATGTACAAATTCTTCTGCTAGCTGTACTGCACTGTAACAAACAGTCTGAAAAGGCTCTGTCAAAAGTCTACTGACAAAACAGAAACTCGAATTCAAAATCCCTTCCTGCTCTACAAGTCGTTCAAGTGGAAGTCTGCAAAAAGGCAGGTTTGGATGCAATGTGTAGGTATTTTTTAAGAAACCAGTGCCTGCGTTTTAAAATAAAGTACTACAACATGGAAACATGGTAGAAAACAGTATGAGAAAGCTTTTAGACATGGGTATCTCAAATGAGCAAAAAAGTGGACTGACACTTCTACATTAATACTGCTGCAACTGTAAGGAGAGTCAATACAAGGATCATTCACAGAATGATTCTATCAAGGGAAAAACAGTTCTCCAACTCATAGTGGTTTTTAGGCTCTCTCAGAAAAATGCAATATATAGCGGAAAACATTTCGTGTCCAGTCCTGTCCCTGTAGCTGTCAGCTTTTCTTAAGTTAATCAACCTGCATCCAGAAACTAATAATTTTTTCCCCTCTCATTATTTTAATAGTCCAGTACTTGCTTTATTTGGTGTCTGCAGAACGTCCACTAATTTCCAGCCAAAACTTAATTATGGTATGCTTATGCATAGTTTTTCTTTTGGTGCAGTATTTTGGTTAAGTAGATTATTCCTCTCTTTGGTGTTTTTATCTCTGATGCATTTAAAGAGACAAAATACAACTTATGGCTACATTTTCAGTGTCCTCTGGTAAGCTCTATTACCTTGATCACTCTAGTAGCCTTCTAGAACTTCTGGAAATAAATAGCAAGAAATAGCTTTTATTAATTTGACTTACTCTTTCTTAACCATATGAAAACCAAACATAGCATGCATTCTAGACTGTTACTGGCGCATTTTTCAGTGATTCAGCTTTTTCACTGGGTATCACAATGGGGATCATCATCATCCACATGAAACTTGCTCTGAGGATAAAATACCTCAGGTAGGTATCTTCTTGCATGCTTGGTCTTTACTTCCATAACATGCAGCGATCTCAGTCACTGATGCCTACAGACCTTTTCAGCTATTAAGGGCAGGATTCACTGACTGAAACAAACCTGTGTAAATCATTTACAATCCTCTAGGTTCTCCAACATAGGCATGTAGACTGCCAAATCTGACACAAGACTGTCAGGGAACCTTCTTCTTTTTCAAGATTAATTCAGTCACATAAACATAGACATCTAGCACTGCTTCAAATGCATGGGGCTGGCAGGATATTACAAAGAACCTACAAGAGACCCAGCATGTAGTGGAGTGGCACCAGGAGACCAAGCAGGATATCCTTGTGTAGTACAAGGCACGCCTATTCAGTTTGGGTGCAACTGAACCAAGCCAAGATCTCCATCACTTACAAGACTCCAGACCTCTACCATGCCTATAAAAAACAATAGGTAGACAGGTATATTTAGGTTACCCAAGTCACACTGCATCCTACCCCTTAGTGACTGATAATCCAAGTATTTTATTCTGTGTGGTTGTTTTCAATTTTCACTTTATAGCTAATAAAGTGTATGACCTTGAACATTTATTATTAAAACTATCTCATTTCTATTAACTCAGTCTTCAAGGTCATGTAATTCTTCCTCTGGGTTCTTTTCAATATTCCTGTGCTTTAACATGCCTCCTGATTTTTGTAACATGAACGGATTTCAATACCATAGTGATGCCAAGGTCCTTACTGAAACTTGTAAACAAGATCAGGCTTAAATTCTTTGAGGAATTTCATTAGTCATACATCCTCATATAGGCAGTTCCCTTTTATAAAGTAGCATACGTGCTGGGGGTACTGTACACACAACGTGTGTATGGTGTCCTCTCACACAGTCAAAAATTAAAAGCTATTATAAACTATAAAGGAACAGAATCAAAATATTGGCCTTTAGGTCAGAATTCTTGTTTGAGATTACTTCTGTCTCAAAGAGTTTTGTTGAACGTGTTACAATTTATATTCCAGTAAAGATGCACTGGGTTTTATTTCATTTTCCATTTGAATGCAATGTATTCGATTATGTTTTCCTTCAACCTCTGTTCTTGCAATTGAGGTTAGACTCAGGAGCAATAATCACTAAAAATGCTTCTCTGCCTGCCCCTGAATATGTGTACTGCATTTCCTGTAAGTCTTGATGTTTTCATTCCCATGTTAATAGATTAATTAAAAATCCATTTTACTTGACCTGAGATTTCATTGCATAATTGTAGGATGGAGATTATCTTGTCCCATTCTACTTTGGGAACATTAAACTCTATATGAAGAGTAAACAAAATTCAAAGTCATTTCCACCTACACATTCTTATTAACCAGCCTGCATTTATTCCTATACTCACTATCGCGTGAAACAGAAAACCATAATTTAATCTCATAGGTCATATCTAAATTCTCAGCAAGATCCTTACTTAATAAGGATTTTTTTTTTTTTCTTTCTCAACTTACTTTTAAGTACTTTAGTTATATAGCTGAAAAATCTTTTGCTTATTCTGATAATTTTCATTTTGGCTCTGTAATTCCCAACATCAGTACATTTGGAACCACAACCAACTAATAACATTATAATTTGTGTTGAAGAATATAGCAAAGTAATAGAAGTTAATGGAAATGAAAAGACAACTTTCTTTTCTTCTGTTCCTGAATTTTTTTTAGGATAGCTCAAAGAGTTTATTTCTGTGTGAGAATAAGTAATAAGAAAAAAATCTAGGTAGCTCCACCACCTTTGAAGGTTTCCCTTTAATTAATATTACTCACTGAGGGTAAGGTTTTTGTAAAAATAAGCAAAGATTTCAGTGGTTTTCCTAACATGTTAGTGGCTTTCCTAAATTATTCTACTGTGGATTTAGCTTCCTCTTCCTTTTTTCCTTCCTCTCTTTTAAGTATAATGAGCATGGTTAATCTACCTTCTCAGTGTGGTTATGCTAGGCACTTACTTCCATACATAACTTCAAAATAATTAAGTACCCTTTTATATATATAAATGTTATAGATTTAATAGGGCTTACATGGAAAGTTTTATACCCTCAGTTTATTGGAAAACAAAGTAACATATGTCCCACATTGGGACCATAGGGATCAATAGAGAGTATTCTTTGTGGTTGGCCCCACTAAAGTAAGCTCCTGCCCCACCCACCTCCCATTAGAATGAGCCTGACGAAAGACTTAAAATGTAAAAGAAATAAAAAATAAATACAAAGTCGCATCTTTGCTTTTTTCCTCCCAAGTTGTTGTTTTTGGTTTTGTTTTTTTTTTTTTTTTTTTTGGGGGGGGGATCCTAACTCCATTACCAGAGTAAAAACTTGGGTTTATTTTTGAGAACATGATGCATTAACATATTGAAACCAAATGACACACAAATTCATGAAGCGTTCCATATTTTTCATCAGGCATAGTCAACATGGGTTCACAAAAGGAAAGTCCTGTTTAACTAATTTGATATCCTTCCATGATAAGATCATCCACCTAGTGGATGAAGGGAAGGCAGTGGATGTAGTTCTTCTGGATTTTAGCAAGGCTTTTCATACTGTCCCTCACAGCATCCTTCTGGACAAGTTTTCAACTGTGGGATAAGCAGGTTTATAGTGCACTGGGTGAAGAACTGGCTGAAGAGCAGAGCTCAAAGGGTTGTAGTGAATGGGGTTTCATCTGGTTGGCAACCAGTCAACAGAGGTGTTCCTCAGGGTTCAATTCTAGGGACAGTTTTGTTCAATATATTTATCAACAATCTGGATGCAGGAGTTGAATGCCCCATTAGCAAGTTTGCTGATGATACCAAACTGGGAGGTGCTGTTGACTTTTTTGAGGGCCAGGAGGCCTTGCAGAGGGGTCTAGAGAGATTGGAGCACTGGGCTACAATTAATGGGATGAAATTTAACAAGTCCAAATGCTGGATTCTGCACCTCGGACAGAGTAATGCAGGGCAAAAGTACAAATTGGGAGAGGAACTGTTGGAGAGCAGCCCTGCAGAAAGGGATCTGGGGCTGCTGGTCAGCAGTGTGCTCTGGCAATCAAGAGGGCAAAACATATCCTGGGGTGCATCAAACAGCATAATCAGCTGGTCAAAAGAGGTGATTATCCCGCTGCATTCAGTGTTGGTGCAGCCTCACCTTGAGTATTTTGTGAAATTCTGGGCCCCAGAATTTAAGAATGATGTGAAAGTCCTTGAAAGTGTCCAGAGGATTGCAACAAAGCTGGTGAAAGGGCTGGAAGGAATGTCCTATGAGGAGCTGCTAAGGACTTTGGGCTTGTCTAGTTTGGAGAAAAGGAGGTTGAGGGGTGACCTCATTGCTGTCTGCAGCTTCCTGAGGAGGTGAAGTGGGGTGGGAAGTGCCAATCTCTTCTCCCTGGTATCCAGTGACAGTACACATGGGAATGGTTCAAAGCTGCATGAAGGGAGGTTTAGACTGGACATTAAGAAGCATTTCTTTACTGAAAGTGGGGTCACATACTGGAACAGTCTTCGTAGAGAGGTTGTCGATGTCCCAGGCCTGCAAGTGTTTAAATGGCACTTGGACAATGCCTTTAACAACACATTTTAACTTTTGGTCAGCCCTAAATTGGTCAGACAGTTGGACTAGATGATTGTTGTACGTCCTTTCCAACTGAAATAGTCTGTATTCTATTCTATTCTATTCTATTCTATTCTATTCTCTCCTGGTGGTTCAAGATATCAATATAAGCCTTTTCAGTACACAAATATAACCAGCTTATTCAGCTGACAAAAAGTCTTGTTCCTATTTCTCATTCTTTTAGAATTTACATACGTTTTATTAGGAACATACTCCTTAAAACTAACTTGTGTAAAAACTTTACACTTGACCACACAGATGAGATCTATCATTAGAGAATGTTTTCACTCAACCAAACAAATTCTGTATCAATATGACTTCTCCCTTATTATTGCACTTTTAGGTCTTCCGCAAAAAAGAGTTTTTCTACAGTAACTTGAACTTTTGGGAAAGGAGTGGATGCAAATAAAGCACACGATTTGAATTAGTTTACTTTGAATTGTAATACAGCTGCCTTAAGTGATTTCAAAAAGCATGGAAAAACATCAGGACCAAGTGAAATAGCATCCTCATTTAATGCTCATTTAATAAGAATCACTGATTTAAAGTTCCACTGCCGCTGCTTTCATGGAGTCTCTTATACCCATGCCTGAAGAGCAGTTTCATTTTAAAACAAATCTAGTTACAGCAATGAAAACTCTTTAGTGAAAATGTTCTTAAAGAGGTTTCAACTTTGCTGCAAGGCTTAAATTTCAGACTCTAAGCTAAGTAACAAGATCTGATCTTCCTCTATAAGCAGACATCTACTTTTAACAAGTGTTCTTTTATTTGTGCCTTGCAGGTTGGCAAAATTGGATTTAATCTCTCTCTGATGAAAGTATGTCCCACAGTGATGGATTAAAACTATGTCTGTGGCTTCTAAATTAATCCAAAGTTTTGTTACTTGAACTGTGCTTTCTGTGGAGAACAAAACAGTCCTTATAATAGCTAGACAATAGTCTGTAAACGTTGCATATGTGGAGGCAAAAATAAAAGTCCCTTCACATTCTCTGGGACTTGAAACTGCACAAGTATTCTGACTTTTGTCTAATTTTAAATATTATCCCGTATTATAGCTATTCACAGATTTCATATTTATCCAGACATTAAACACACTTGATGAATGCAATGGTTTCCAAATGGGATAACCTTAAAGAGTGAACTAATGTACTGCCAGAGAATTCATATAGAACATCTTTTAAAACAGTATAACTCTATGTGATCAGATGTACTGTTATGGATGCAAAAAATAAACACATAAATCCTATTTCAGAGATGTCTCTCTAAGCATCACCTTCCAACTCTAAAAATTCTCAGGCTATAGAATTTTTGGCCTTTCCGTCCACAGCTAGGTGTTCGTGCTCACTCTGCCAAGACTGATGAAAACTTAGGTCAATATAATGGAAAACAATACTTAGTGATATTTTTAATCATCATTTTAATATACTTGTCTGAAGTTTGAGTATTTTTGTGTAATTCCATCAAACTTAACCCCACCATCTCTGTCACCTTTTTCATTCCATCAAATATGGCTGTGGGAAAAGGATCAATGTGCCTAATAGAGCTTGAAATTAATTTTACTTTTTGGTTTATTTCCATGGGTTTTGTACTAAAATCCTCAATGTACACTAATGAAATAAAGACACAACAGCTTTCTATTGCAGGAATAGAGTTTGTTAGATGTCATAGAATCACCTCAAGGACATGAGGAGTAAATTGATAAAATGCATGATAGGTTACGGGTTCATTTTGTTTACTCTTTTCCAAACTCTTGTTTTCTTCTCCAGAGTTATAGTGGCAGGCAGGAACGAGAGAGGAAAAAAGATGTATGACAAATGCTGCAAGTGAAAAATTTGTTCTTAAATTGCAGTACAAATATTGTATATGGCATGTTCTACTAAACGGCTTGCTGGGTAATCAAAGTAGAGCAGAAAGCTACATATTTATTGTGTACGATATACAGTCACAGTGTAAGCTTTCAAAGGGAGACTGCGGGTGCTCAGGTTGGCGGATGCTGGGAATCCCAGATGACAAAGGCAGGCTGCATAGAGCTACAGATGTCTTTGGAAAAGTAGCATGCCTTCCTGTCACAGGATGAAGACCCATGACCAGACTTAAAAGGTGATGAAAAAGAAAGATTTTTTTCTTTTTCAAGAAAGAACTTTCAAGAATATTTTCAATCCAAGAAATCACTGAAGAATGCTGGATTGAAAGGAAGTACTGTAAGAAAGGATTTCTTGCTAAGAACAAATGGAGTAGTTTTGTTCTCAAAACTTAATCTTCCTCACCCAGAAGTTCCAGGTTTTCCATATTTACAGTCTGATCTTATTCTATTTTACTATTTTGTGTTCCAAAGAAATTAAAGTTTTAGAGATACTCAGCCTTCACTGTAATTTAATACGTTAATTTGGGAAGAAAGGGATGAGTACAGCTAACTTCAAGGTTCTTTGTGATGTAAAATCTTGTCCCAGGCAGTTCACAGTTATCTAGGATTGAATGCTTTAGCTCAGCAACAATTCAGTACTATTTCAGTCATTGAGTGTTACAGTACATAGAGAATATTTCATCCTATTTCCTCTGCTACACAAATTTAAAAATATCTGATACTTCCTCTATTATACCTTCAGACTAATTCCCAAATCATGAACAGGGAAAAACATCATTAGGTATAAATGAATAAACCTCAGAAGGAAATGGGGTTTGTTACAATAGATTTTGAATGTTTACATTTGATTTACATTTATAAGCAAATAAATAAATTTATAAATAAGTAGTTTTGCAAGTATGTTTATACACAAACTTAGAAGTTTATCTGTTGCTAAATGCAGTGTGTATTTAGTATGATCATGACAGTCATCTGGCACATTGGGAGAAAAAAATAAATAAATCATTGCACATTATTCAAGCGGTGCTATTTCTTATGTACAGAACACTTATTCTATGGAATTGCTTGCCAGTTTAAAATCTCAGCACTGCATATGCAGACCGTGGAAAATTATATACTTTCAAGTAACTTTTCAGCAAATTCCTAAAACAATAGAGTATAAGCGTATGAGACCTTCTTCTATACCACCATCTCTCTTCTCCAGGCCAGAGATAAATATAACAACTATCACAGCTACTGGTTTCAGCTAGAATACCATCCAAAAGAATGTGAAGATTGCGCAGATCTCTGCTCAGTACATGACTTCTAATTCTAAGACTACATTAGAAAAACACACTCTCCTCCTGAAATGTTCTGCAACATTCAAATCAAAAGATTCTAAAAGTGGCAATAACCATTTTCTTATATTTTTTAAGTATGTTACTGTTCTTGAAACTGATTTAACATTTTGAACACTAACCTTTCTTTAAAACAAATGACTAAAATTCATAGAATCATAGAATGGTTTAGGTTGGAAAGGACCTTGAAGATCATCGAGTTCCAACCCCCCTGCCATGGGCAGGGACACCTCCCACTAGACCAGGTTGCCCAAGGCCACGTCCAGCCTGGCCTTGAACACCTTCAGGGATGGGGCCTCAACAACTTCTCTGGGCAACCCGTTCCAGTGCCTCACCACCCTCAAAGGGAAAAACTTCTTCCTAATGTTTAATCTAAACCTGCCCTCTTCCAGTTTATAGCCATTCCCCCTCATCCTCTCACTACATGCCCTAGTAAAAAGTCCCTCCCCAGCTCTCCTGTAGGCCCCCTTTAGGTACTGGAAGGTGGCAATAAGATCTCCCCGGTGCCTTCTCTTCTCCAGGCTGAACAGCCCCAGCTCTCTCAGCCTCTCCTCATAGGATCATCCTCGTGGCTCTCCTCTGGACATTGACGCAGCCCAGGATACAGTTGGCCTTCTGGGCTGCGATTGGGCATTGCTGGCTCATGCTGAGCTTCTGGTCAATCAGCACGCCCAGGTCCTTCTCCTCAGGGCTGCTCTCCAGCCATACCCCACCAAGCCTGTATTTGTGCTTGGGATTGCCCCGACCCAGATGTAGGACCTTACACTTGGCCTTGTTGAAGTGCATGAGGTTGGCTTGGGCCCACCTCTCCAGCCTGTCCAGGTCCCTCTGGATGGCATCCCTCCCCTCCAGCATGTCTACTTCGCCAAACAGTTTGGTATCATCGGCAAAACTGCTGAGGGTGCACTTGACCCCACTGTCCGTGTCTGCAACAAAAATGTTGAATAATACAGGTCCCAGTACCGACACTGAGCCGTTGACTGCAACTCTTTGAGTGCAACCGTCCAGCCAGTTCTTTATCCACCAAGTGGTCCATTTGTCGAATCCATGTCTCTTCAATTTAGAGACCAGGATATCGTGTGGGACAGTGTCAAATGTTTTGCACAAGTCCAGGTAGATGACATTATGCATTCATTGTTTTGCATTCACTGTTTTGCATTCAAACTTAATACAAATTCATGCATTCAAAATGTACCCATTTTAACCTTTAAAAGCAGAATGCTTCATTAACCTACCTTTTCCAATGATAATTTTTACATTTGTAACCAAATTAGACAAAGGAACTTTCCATCAATATCAACTCCGTTAAGTTCTGTGGTGGAAACTGCCAAGACAACTGCTGATAAGAATCAGTTCAGAAATGTTTTTTTTAATATTCATTTTTTGTATTAAAAATTAAATTAGTACCAGGAAATTAATCTTTTTTTCAGAGATATTTTGATCAAAAAAAGGCTTTTTATAAAGCAAAATTATCCATTAAAATCAATATAATGGAAAAGTGTTGTTCCCCATTAAAAAGTGATATTGCAATTAAAATTTTAATTGGAAACATTAATATTTTCAATTTACTAAACCTAAAGCTTGGCATAAACACAAAAATCTGCTTCACTTTCTTTTATAATGTGATTTCTTAACACTTGTGTTCTTCAAAGTACAGGCAAGTTCCTTTTTTAAGTAAAATAGTTTCAGTTTTCAACTCTCCTTTAATATACACAACAAATGGTAATCATGAAACTCTGTATCTACCTCAGCTAAAAATCTAATTTGATTATTAACAATCAGAGAAAACATTACCTATTTTTTAGGTGTATTTCTTGGAAGTGATTATTTCAAATACAGAATCGAAGTAGAACATTAAATGAATTTATCATTTCCCTTTCACACCCATTAGCATCTTACATCTGAGGATACTGAAGGAGCTGGCAGAAGTGCTGACCAGGCCACTTTGCATCATTTATGAGCAGTCCTGGCTAACAGGGGAGGTCCTAGCTGACTGGAGGCTGGCAAACATGACACCCGTCCACAAGCAGGGTCGGAAGGAGGATCCAGGGAACTATAGGCCAGTCAGTCTGACCTCAGTGCCTGGGAAGGTCATGGAGCAGATCATCCTCAGTGCCATTACACAGCACATGCAGGAGAACAGGGTGATCAGGCCCAGTCAGCGTGGGTTTACATAAGGCAGGTCATGCCTGACCAACCTGATCTCCTTCTATGATAAGGTGACCCACTTAGTGGATGAGGGAAAAGCTGTGGATGTTATCAATCTGGATTTTAGCAAAGCATTTGACACCATTTCCCACAGCATTCTCCTGGAGAAACTGGCTGCTCATGGCCTGGACAGGTATACTCTTCGCTGGGTAAAAAACTGGCTGGATGGCTGTGCCCAGAGAGTGGTGGTAAATGGAGTTAAATCCAGTCGGTGTCCAGTCACAAGTGGTGTTCCCCAGGGCTCAGTGCTGGGGTTGGTTCTCTTTAATATCTTTATCAATGACCTGGACGAGGGGATTGAATGCACCCACAGTAAGTTCACAGATGACACTAAGCTAGGTGGGCACGTTGATCTGCTGAATATGAGCCAGTAGGGTACCCAGGTGGCCAAGAAGGCCAATGGCGTCCTGGCCTGTATCAGGAATAGTGTGGTGAGCAGGACTAGGGAAGTGATCATCCCCCTGTACTCGGCACTGGTGAGACCCCACCTCGAGTACTGTGTTCAGTTTTGGGCCCCTCACCACAAGAAGGACACTGAGGTGCCAGAGTGCATCCAGAGAAGGGCAACGAAGCTGGTGAGGGTTCTGGAGCACAAGTCTTATGAGGAGCAGCTGAGGGAACTGGGGTTGTTTAGCCTGGAGAAGAGGAGGCTGAGGGGAGACCTTAGCACTCTCTACAACTACCTGAAAGGAGGTTGTAGAGAGGTGGGGACTGACCTCTTCTCCCTGGTGACAAGTGATAGGACAAGAGGAAATGGGTTCAAGTTATGCGAGGCAAGGTTTAGATTAGATATTAGGAAATTTATTTTACTGAAAGAGTTATTGAACATTGGAATAGGCTGCCCAGAGAGGTGGTGGATTCGCCATCCCTGGAGGTGTTTGAAAAAAAAGGGTAGACGTACTCGAGGACATGGTTTAGAAGTGGTTTTGTCAGGTTAGGTTAATGGTTGGACTTGATGATCTTAAAGGTCCCTTCCAACCTTCCAATTCTATGATTCTATGATTTAAATAAATACATAAATAAAGTCAAGAATAAAAAAAAGCATTTCTTCCACACAGCTAGCTAGCTATTCAAAACATCTGGGTTGTCATTTAGCAGAACTGTTTTCGAGAACAACACTGTAGTCCCAAGGACTTAAAGGTAATTTATAAGCTCAGATATGTTTATTAAGGAAATTTAATAGAAACCAGGAAATTAAACTTCTATTGTAAAAATATAATTGTTGGCTTTTTGAATCTTGATTTTTACATAGCTGCTACAATACTGTGTGACTAGTATTCCTAGATAATTTCTTCTTTCGAGTGGAAATTATAATTGCTGGTGAAAAATCACAGCTTTTGTAATTTAAGTAAGAGAATCAAGGAACATCTTGCTGGTTTTTTATTTTGTTACAAACGATGTAGGCTGAATTAAATAGTTGATGAAAGGTGACTAACCACACAAACCATTTCAATACATGTAGAAAACGATTTGTCATTTCAAAACATAGGTACACTTAGGGGAGCAGCAGGGAGGGAGATATTATCTTTCCTGTTTTCTGTGGAGCAAGTAAGTTCCTATCCTAGAGTCGTTTATCATGCAATGTTAGGATGACTAGATTTTGCAGAAAGACGGCAATTTAAAGGATCTAGGCATACAGAACTTACAGGATGGTGGATCTACGTTACTTTTGGATACTGAAGAGCAATGCTTAGCCTCATGAAAGGCCATCACTTCTACACTCATCTGCGTATCACAATCAAGTTCTCTGGATGTGGCTTTTTATACAGTAAATCCCCAAACTGCCTAAAGGAAAACAGCAACAGTAGCTGTCTGCATGTTGCTATACTCTGGATGATAACATTTAAAAATCATTTTTGCCACTTAGCAGGTCATCATTCAGATGTTGTGAACAAGGCTTATTAGGAGGGCAAGTTGTCAGGGCAGTAACAAGCATCATCTGCTCCACATGCAATAGGCAAAAGCTTATCTTAACTCTTTAGTTTTCTCTGACTACTGGCTGCACTTAATGCTGAAGTGGACAAGTTTTCACTTGCATTTTCGTTCATTTCTTTCAGTCAGGTTTTAGTACTGTTTCATTATTAATTGGTATCTCTTACAAAGTAAGCGGTACAAGAACAGAGACTTCCAGCTATTACAGTAACAGCTTCTGAAACAGCCTTGATCATTTGCTTTTGCAGTATTTTTCTTTTAGCCTTTCACAAAATGTTGGTAGGGTGGAAATGCAGAAATAACTGATTACATTGAACTCTGGCACCTATATAAGCTTTTAACCCTGGCAGTCAAAAACACAAAGACAAAAGGTTCACAATTACACTGAATATCTCTAACGCTGTTATTTTAACACTTATTTTAAATGTACACATTGAATTAACTGAAATACAAAAAAGATGAAATTGCTAAAAGATGATACTTCAAAGTAGAACATACATTCAGCACATTATTACAGACAGTGGAAGAACAGCGAGATGACTGTTTTCCACCATCTCACTAGACTTTGATCTTTAAGCCTAAACTGAACCATTTTGATCTTTCTCCATGTCTTAAAAGAGCAAGAAAATACCTTTTTGTTTGTTATATAAAGAAATAACAGGTTTGGTTTAGTTTTTAACCTAAATAAAGAATATGCCAAGCTAATTTTACTGAGAAAGAGACTTAATAACGTCCTTTCAGTGCTTGACACTTGGGCCCTTCTAGAGACAATTTTAATTTATAGGTTTAATCAAACAGAAATACACTTACTAAACCCTTGTGAAACAGAGACTGGGGTTAAAAACCTCCTTGTTCAAGACATTTTTTTTAGTATGCGTTCCTTGCCTTCTTCCATTTTTCAGGTCTTCTTAAAGGTGTTTTGTAATTTAGAGTAACAATTAGCAAATTAAAAAAGGCATGTATTAAATAACAAAGAGAGGCTGACCCCAGATGCTTAGTCTCCAAAGAAAGGGAAGCACAGGAGAAACGCGAATTGAAAAGAGTAATCCATTCTTCTAAATATGTTTCAGTGCATTCACTATTTATTTCGCTTGTAGAGGCATGAAGATGGCATACTATACTACAAACCAGTTTGCAACATACCATTCTTTAGTGCTCTGGCAAATTTGGTTACTTTGGATGTAGACTACACTAATCAACTTTAAACCACATTAGTTTAATGAAGTTTTTAAAAAAAATAAAATTATATTTTTTAAACTATACGCTATCTCATTTATTTGGAGTAAAAAATTGCATGCTACAGTTGACACAATGGTTGCCCAGCATGTTAGAACCTCTGCATTTGTCACTGATTCATCTGGGGTATTTCTATTTCCGCTACTCGTCATGACATGGTGATATACCCTAAAAGCCAGAAGGCTGAAATGGAACTAGATGGAGACCTATACACCATGGCACATGCTAAAGTTATGTTTGTCATTACCAGTTAACTCCAAGTTCCAAGAAACCCCCAAACCCATAGTCCTACTGACAATGTGTTTTCCTGTAATGTTACTGTCTTCCTATCCCTTCAAAACTAGCACCTTCCCTTTCAGAATTTGAATATTTCAGTGGTTTTCAGTGATATGTGTATGCCAGCTCAGACCTGTTGAGTCTAATATTTTCTGTGGTCACCTATTACCTAGGACTGTTTCTAGGGGCTGAGTTTTGAGTGAGCGCATACAACCTCCAGTAATGTGTGGTATATTGGATTCCACCCTTCATTCTTCAGGTGCAGTCCAGCTCGTAAAGGAATATCTCACAATGTCAATTACACTTGGAATTTTATTTCACTAAGATTTCTTCACAGAGAGGAACAGTTTATTTTCCCATGAGGAAGGCTTTTGATTATACTAATTTTAATATAGGCCTTTTTTGTTTGTTTTAACAGGCATTCACAAACAAAATCTTAATTATTTTTTTTTCAATTCACTTACTTAAAATGAAAAATGCAATTGTTATACCTGTTAAATACAATTATGGGTCTAAATAATTTTCAGCCACAAATTTCTTACCCAAATAGCCCTCTGATGTTAACTGTCTATTATCTTTATAGTACAAAAAAACAATGTGGGATTACTTATCTGATAAAGAATAGGGTAAACGGCAAAGGTAAATCTTAAAGGCTTTACAAATTTGATTTTTAATACTTTTTTTCCAACTTAAGCTAAATTAATATTAAATGGTCTGTTTTGCTCTTCAGAAAGCGGAAATAACTTTTTCCCTTTACCAAGCTTTACCTTTACTCATGGAAAGGTATTTTTGATCCAAAAGTAATTCTATTATCTCTGGGGCTCCACCTCAACTACTAAATTAAACAGTGAGAATATCAAATGGTAAGTTAAAGTATTGCCCTAAAACACAGCATGGACCCAAAATACTGACATCTAATCTTCTAGACCATTACATAATCAGGGCAGCCACTGCTCGCCTTTGAGCTGAAAGCAGCTCTTCCAAACTCACCTAGTTGATTTTAGCTGATTCTACGTTGGCTTGACTGGCTCGGTAAATGAGGGGGGAGCACTGGATGTTGTCTACCTCAATTTTAGCAAGGCTTTTGACACTGTCTCCCGTAACATCCTCACAGGTAAACTTAGGAAGTGTGGGTTAGGTGAGTGGACAGTGAGGTGGATTGAGAACTGGCTGAATGGCAGAGCTCAGAGGGTTCTGATCAGCGGCATAGAGTCTAGTTGGAGGCCTGTAACTGGTGGTGTTCCCCAGGAGTCAGTACCTGGATGAGGGGACAGAGTGTACCCTCAGCAAGTTTGCTGATGACACAAAACTGGGAGGAGTGGCTGATACACCAGAAGGCTGTGCAAGACCTGGACAGGCTGGAGAGCTGGGCAGAGAGGAACCTAATAAAGTTCAAAGGCAAAGGTAGGGTCCTGTACCCGGGGAGGAATAACCCCATGCACAGGTTAGGGGTTGATCTGGTGGAAAGCAGCTCTGTGGAGAAGTACCTGAAAGTCCTGGTGGGCAACAAGTTGATCATGAGCCAGCAATGTGCCCTTATGGTCAAGAAGGCCAATAAAAGTTAAGCAACAAGACAAATGCCAAAACCATGTGCAAGAGGTAAGACACAATCCCTGAAAAAACTCCACCAATAATGTGCATCTCATACCCACAATTTCAGCTCAACAGATGAAGGAAAACAGGGCTTCAGATCACCTAACACAGGAAGCATTATTCACTTTTCAAGTAATTTGTAAAAATTCTGGTAGACATTACATAGGCACTTGGGACAGAACAAAATCATACCGGATTTAAATCTGTTTAAGTGTCTGTTCTCATAGGTTGTATAACTGAAACGTTACACTTGCAGAACCTGAAGAACCTGAAGGATAACATATAATTGCTATTTCTTGCTGAAAATAGTACGGTGGATGAATCAGCTCAAGGTTTGAGTGATTTTGTTCTCCCCAGGGTAGATGAAGCTGTGTTGACACATCAAGGGAAAGCTGAAGTTACTTCATCTGTCTTTTCTGGTCTGCTAAGTATGATATAAAAATCGTAATGAAAAAAAAATGTGGAAACAAATATCCTTTTGATTAGCTATTTATTTTCCTGAATTGATGCATCCTCACTAACCGTGTAATCATTGATTAAATTAAATAAAAGCTACCAACTGAAGAGATTATTTAGTTATAAATACCTTAAAAGAGGTATCTTTAAAAACACATAAATTGCAATTACTGGCTAATTTTTGAAGTGTGTCTTAGTTTCTAATTTAAATTAATTCCCAATGTATTTATAAACTAACTAAAAGCTGTGTCTATATATTCATTTAGAAGTGCAGTTGGGATGGGCAAGAAAAGCTAGGAAGATTATGTTTCTCCTGGTTTTATGCTATGTTACTACCTACTGTCTTTAAATTAATTTTTGATTTCTCTATATACATGTGGTGGTCAGCTTCAGGACTCATATTTTATTGCTACAATAGGTATATGTAATATGTATTTATACAATTTAACTCATATTTAATGTGTCTGGATGTCTGTTTATTATTTTCTGATGTAATGAACAAAACCCAAAACTTAGAGCAAGGGCGAGAATTTAAAGTTGAAGTCTTAAAATGCTATTTCCAACTCCAGCATGGAGCATGTACCAATAAAAATTGTCGAAAGACTAACAGAAAACCAGAAGGAGAGGATAAATCTCTCTATGTCAGAAATAATTTCTGCAGCAGTGCAGAGGGGATTGTCTGGGCAAGGAACATTCAGCTTCTAGTTTGCTAGCTTAGCCCTTTTTATGCAATCTTCCCACCTTTTCATGTCTTTTTTTTTACATAATGAACTTGTGTAATAAAAATTGTAACATCCATAAAGCAACTGTAATACGCACACACACATACATATATAAAAGTGAGAGGCTTATATTAAAAAAAAAAAATGTTGCAGAATCCTGATGGAAGGCTGTTTATTTTAAAGTGTTCACACAAAACCTTGAGAAGCCATTAGCATTAGACAGGTATTTGAGTTATAGAACCAATCTGACCTTTTCAGGGATTTGCCAGTATTTATTGGCACTCCAAGTGACATTTATATTGTTAAATGAAAAGCTAAATGCCTGAAGCTGCCAGTGGAGTAGTTATGAGGACAACACCTGATCACAGAATACTATAAATTACTTGGCCATTGCTAAATTGCAAAATTCAAGATCTCCTGATGATCACACTAAATACCTGTTCAGTCTCTGCAGTCAATTCATAGAAACTCGTTGCTGAAAATACCTTTATCCAACTAACTATGAAACTAATTTGTTCAATATTATTTAATCTGCAATGATTCTTCAGCTGCAAAGCCTTAATGAGAAAATCACCAACGCAACAAATAGCAACAATAGCAATAGTCTACAAGTCTGTAATCTCAAATGTATAAGATGTTTATATTTTGTAATCTTGACAATTTCATTATTAGCTATAATTGTATTTATTTACATTTTTGCATTCTATTAATTAAGTACAATTAATATACTTTACATCTATTTTAAATAATGTTAAGCTTTGTAAATTAACAATATTTAATATTAAATTTGTAATCTAAGCCTACAGTTTTTAAAGCTATAATGCTCAAGTCCACAAGGGCCCTGACTGCACATTTTATGTACACCTATGTTAGTGCGTGATCACTTTCAGTTTCCCCATGGCTTGACAGCAGCTGGTAGAGGACTGATTCAGACCATTGTACACAAGTATATAACAAAGGGACCTCCAAAGCTCCCCTCTTCCACGCAGCAGTGATATTTTTAAAAGAACTTCGACTGAAAGTTTATTAGCTCAATATCACTACCTTCAAAATGCAAACAATTCTTGAATTAATGTTATTAAAATAAGAGGGAAACTACGCTATGATTTACATTCTGAAAGGCATGCAACTACCACGTGCCAGGAAAGAAAATATCTTTACACTTTTCATAACAGCAATACAGACTGCTTCGGTGTATCATCTAATTTGTCCATCATCCCTCTTAAACTGAAGTCAGCACAGCAACATCAATTCCTCTCACGTTTTGCATCATTACACATTAAGAAGCCTTTTTTCCCCTAAGGATGTATTTTTATTTAACAATAGCTCAAAAAAATGAAGTGACTGCAAAACTAGAGTTTGGGGTTTGAAAGTGATAGTCAAACAGAAGAAAGATTTGTATAATGGAAATATAATCCACATTAACAACAAAGTCATTATTCATATACATATACTGATTAGCTAACACTATTTCTTTCCCAGTTCATCTATTTTTTGATTACTGGAAAATAATTCACTGCCATGAGAATCAGATATGTTTCTCCTCTCAGACCAGTTATTACAGAACATAAGTTATTATGTTCTTTCTAAGTTATTATAGAACAACCCTAAGCTAACAACCCTTTTTAGTTTTATATCAGCTAAAATATATTTTTAATCAATTACATTTGTCACTTTCATTTTCTGTGTTCTCCATTCCCTTAAGGTCTCCAAATGGCAGTTCCATGCTAATGGAAGTATGCCTGTCCTTGTCTTATTTCCAGGAAGGACCATGCTTCTCAAGTGAATATCCGTTCCATGCAATTTCAAACCTGTAGTTGTTTAGATTCAGAAAGTTCACAGGTCAGAGTAATGGAATTCTATAATTAGACGAAAGCAGAAGTTTAGCCAGGCACTGGCAATCAGACCCAGTAAAAATGATGGCCCAGAAAGTTTGTACATTTCTTCCCAATTTGAAAACTAGTCTAGTAAAAATTATCTCTCTCTAAAAGAAAAATAAAACAAAATGTGCTGAGCTGATGCTATGGTTTCAGCAATACAAGCTATCCTGTCTAAATTACTGGATAAGCCCTTAATCAATCAATTCATTTCAACCAGAAAAAAGGCAGTCTTCCACCCACAACATCTGCGGGTTTTTTTCCTATTTTTCCCAAATGCTAGTGCATTAAGATGAAATACAGTACTTGCCGTGCTAGAATTGGAAAGAAAAAAAACTATTTATGTTTTTCCTTTGTCCCAGAAGATGAAAAAGAAATACAGCTGACGAGGAGGCAATAAGAATGAACAATGAATACTTATGCACGTATTTGCTGCCAGCTAACTGGTCTCATTAAGGAGTAATACCAAAAATAAAGAAGAGACAAAATTCATTATCAGAATGATAATGAAAAATATGTTCATAAAGGTAATCTTGTATCTTAATGACAGGTTAAACCTTTTTCACATAATAGGGTTTTTACCTAACCAAGTTAGCTCAATCATTTCTGCTCTTTAAAAAAGGCACATCCATTCACTAACCAATAATGATCCGTCCCGCAATGCCAATGTCGTTTTGCTTTGCTTTTCCCATGTCAATTATGTGCAGTTCAAGAAAAATGTAACACCCACATAGCATTTGTCCTGCTGGTTAAATAATATCCCATGATTAACAAATTGCTCAGATTTCTAGATAAATCAAAAGGAAACCACAGGCAAGGCTGTTTACACTTGCTTGCTCTGTAGGGATCCTAAACAAAAACACCTGCAACAATGTCAGTGTTTCAGCTGGGATAGAGTTGACTTTCTTACTAGCAGCTGGTGTAGTGCTATGTTTTGGATTTGGGATGAAAATAGTGTTGGTAAAACACTGATGTTTTAGGTTGTTGCTAAGCAGTGAAGGCCCTTTCTGCTCCTCACATTGCCCCACCTGCAGGTAGACTGGGGGGGACACAAAAAGCTGGGAGGAGACACAGCCGGACAGCTGACCCTAACTGACTAAAGGAATATTCCACGCCATATGATGTCCTGCTCAGCATATAAAGCCAAGGGAGGAAGAAGGAAGGGGGCACATCCAGAGTTTTGGTGTTTGTCTTCCCAAGTTATCATTATGTGTGATGGAGCCTTGTTTCCCTGGAGATGGCTGAACACCTGCCTGCCGATGGGAAGTAGTAAATGAATTCCTTGTTTTGATTTGCTTGCGCAAGTGGCTTTTGCTTTACGTATTAAACTGTCTTTATCTCAACCCACGAGTTTTCTCACTTTTACTCTTCTGATTCTCCCCCCCATCCTAATGGGGGGAGTGAGCGAGCTGCTGCATGGTCCTAGCTGCTGGCTGGAGTTAAACCATAACAGATTTTATTGGCCTGGTCTGACACAACAAAGTGTAATATCACCTCTAATAGACAATTTCCCAACTGCATGATATTTAATATTTAACTGAAAGATAAAAGAGAAGCAAAAGCGATTTACTGAAAAAAAAAAATACACAAAAAAATAAAGCATGTTAAAGAATCAAAATAAGATTTCTTCCCATCAACTCTGCCCCATGCACCACATTTTTCCCTAGTCCCCCTTCCGTTGTACTTCTAGAAGCCTTTCTTGTTGCTCTTATTATCCCTCTCCTGACTTAACTCCAGGTGGGCTTTGGAAAGCAAAAGCCCACCCCTTGGTGCTCAGATAGCATCCTTACAGTCCTCCTGGGTCACCTGACTTTGTTTCCATCCCCTGTATTCTTTCTTTTTCTGTTTATGAGGTTTGTCAAGAGCTTCTTGTTCATCCGTGCAGGCTTCCTGCCACCCTTCCTTGATCTTCTGCTGGTCAGGGTAGACCGTTGTTGAGCCTGGAGGAGGCGTTCCTTGAAAATCAACCATTTCTCCTGGAGCCTTATTCTCTCCAGGATCACATTCCACAGCATTCACCCAAGCAGAGCAAGCCAAAGCGTGCTCTTCCCAAGTCCCAGTTTGGGATACTGCTATTTGTCTTGCTCTCTCCTCTGAGTATTCTGAACTCCCCCATCTCATGTTTGTTGCAGCCAAGACAGCCCCTGACCCTCACAACCCTGACTCGCTCTTTGTAAAGCATGAAGTTTAGCAGAGCATCTCCCTTCATCAGTCCCTCAGGCTTTTATATTAGGATGTGATCATAGCTGCGCTACAGGAGCCTGGATTGCTTGATCTCTGCTCTCGTTGCCTTGCTCTTCCAGCAAATACCAGGATGATTAAAGTCACCCATGATGACCAGGCCCTGCAAACACACAGTTTTTTCAAGTTATCTGAAGAAGACCTCATCTACTTCTTCCTGATGAGGCAGTCTGTAGGAGACATGCACAAGTATGTTGTCCATACTTGTCACCTACTATCCTGACCCAAAAGCTCTCTTGTGGCCCATCATCCATCCCCAGCTGCTTTCTCACACAAGGACGAACCCCTCCTCACATTCCTGGCCTTTCCTTCCTAATGGGCCTCCATCCATTCATTGCAGCACTCCAGTCATGGAATCAATACTGTGGGTTTTTTTTCACTAAAATTTATGCCCTCATTTAGATAAAATTCCTTTAGAAAAAAAAAAGTTTAAGCTATGCAAGCGCTCAGACTGTATCATCACACTATTCTTCCAACTGTTTAAGCAATTAATTATGAAATTATAATTAGGGCAGAGGGAAGGCAATAACATCTGGATTCAGATCACTGACTACCTCTGTGGTGAGCTCTTTTGTTATTCTACACAATGCATAAAAACTGAATGAATTGAATGGGGAAAATGTCATTTGTCTTAGTATCACTACTTTTAAGTAAATAGCAAATGCTTCTACCATTTTGTTATTTTTGTTACTACTGTAGTCAGGAGAACATGAGCTTTATTCCATTATAACAAATTGTATGACTTTGAATCATGAGAGGCAGACCTACAGAATCCCTGTCCTGGAGAGTATCCCTTGGAATATGGTGGATACAAAACATTTGCCATGTGTTTAAGTGGAGCCTTCACAAGCACTTCTAAAAAGGATAAATTGAAGATTATGAAATATCTGTAAACTAAATATAAACCCTATTAAGCTGCAGAAAATTCTTTGCTAAAACCAGACATGGTCTAGGAGACTATAGGGCATATGATTCGTATATTTTTGCCTTTTACTACCCTTTCCTAGGCATCCATTCATACCTAGTGGGATAAAGAAGACTCTTTCTCTGAACCAGTATAAGCAATTTTTATGTTCTTAGAGCTTTTCAGAGCTGAAAGCTGCAGAATTGCAGAGGTTTCTTCATATCCCATTTATGCCTGTTACAACTGCTCAAAGGCTTCTGAAATTGAATCAGTGCCCTCTGGGATTCCTCAAAGAGTAAACGAGGCAGCAAGGCAGCACATTGTCCATTACTGAATTAATTTATTCTCAAAAATGCCAAGAATTCCTCCCATCCTGCAAACACCATGAGTCCTCAATGACTATTTTTACTTCCTTTATTTATGTATTACCCAAGGTGAAGACTATTCAGCCCAAAAGTATATTGACAAATATTTTCTGGCATTCTAATTTAAACATACCAGCTTTCAGTACAACTTAAAGATAACTTCTAAGACATTAAAAATTTTGAAAGCAATACAATATGATTTGAAAAACAGAAGTTAACTAAAATGAGCAGACAGCCCACTAAATCACTGGCACTTATATTCCAGAAAAAAATCTTGTGCTTTTGTCTAATCATTGCCAATACTTGTGATGTGGAAAAGTATCTTCACAGGTTGAAAAGCATGTGCATTTTTATATCGCTTAAGAATGAATGATGAGGAGTTGAATTCTGCCACCTTATTTATGCCGTAAACATAGTGTAAGGATATTTAAAGGAATTGCCATATGGGACATAGCAGTGAAATGATGACAGGATCTATTCCTTGAAAACATTTGTCTATGCTATATTTTAATGAAGATTTTTTCAACTGGTTCTCTTAATTAACTTATGCCATGTGGAAATGCTGCTGACATTACTCTAAAGCAAGGCAAAGCTTTGATAAAGTCAGGTTTAAAATCCCTGCATGGGTAACTGACAGCAATGGAGGCTCACTTCTCTGTCTTCCTCAGTGGAAGTGGTGTCTGCAAAGCAGACTATGTCTTAACGTGTCTTAGTAAAGGATGAAGAGAACGTCCAGTTCATTCTCTCTGACAGGGACAATAGGCCCATGTTGTGACATCAGGGTGTTGTGATACCTGAGAAGTTCAGAAGGCATCCTTCTAGCTACATCACAAGGAACTCTTTCAGCTGCTGACTAAGTTCATCAGGATGGCCAAAAGCGTGTATCACTGTAGTAGATGGACAGGACAGCTCAAGAAATGATACCACAGGAAGCAGGAGAGGAAGTGTCCATACTTTTAATGACAGGTTACAGTTACAAGGGCTTTGTAACATGTAGTGAGTTAATGGGCAACACAGCTGAAATATATATTTCCCTCAAAAAAAGCTGTCAGAGTAGCTTTTCCCTACCTTTGCGTAAATACCTTGCTGGAGAACTATGAGGTTTTTACACAAACACACTCTAAACTCTTTCACTATTGGAATAGGTTAGATTTGATTGTAATTATGAACACAATCTAAATCTTGTAAAGACCTGGTCTTATCACTACCTTATTCTACTTTTACAGGGACCAGAAACATTCATAGATTTTCTGCATATTTATTGAACACATTCATGAAAATTTCTTACTCTCATTTTCAAGGACCTCTTCAGCCTTTTAACTCCCTGTATTTCAATTTTTGTCTCCTCCAAACTTTTTCAAACCTTCTTCCAAATAAACACATGTCTTCCTTTCCACCTGATAATTCAGTTTTCCTGTATTAATCCCTACCCATGAAACAACTGTCCACTACGTGCGTAGCAAACATACCAAAATGTCCCTTGAGAAAGTGTAACGCTTAACAGAATCATTCCTATTTGAGACTACTTTGTTATTTTAAAAGCTCACAGCATACCACCCTGATTATAATATATTTTAAGAGGAAAATAGAAGCAACTATCTTGTTGTGTTACCTACTAGCCCAGTTCAGAATGCATTTTCTTTGATAACACATACAAATTAGTGGTTAAGTATAATGAATTTTCAGAATAGAGATTAAGATCAAATGTTTTCAGCAAAGCATTAATACTGACACTCGTACTGGTACTTCACGCACAGATGGGCTTAAAATGGCTTCAGAAAATGTTTTCAAGTCCAGAAGTCATATGGTAAGACAGGATCTTGCATCGCAGGGTGAGAATCTGTCTACGCCTGCATATGAATTTGGATACTGTGCAGGAGAGCAAGCTTCTGTCCTGCCGTGGGGAGGACAAGTTTTCTTAGAACCTAAGATGTGCTGGAGACCATTAAACCATGAACTTTATAATCTTTGCTGTTGATTAAATTAAAAAGTCGCTAGACTGATTTTTAATTATGTTGTGGTTTAGGCTGAGCGACAGATGCTCCTCACCATCCCTCTTCAAAGAGAGAGACAGAGGAAGGAAAAGGAGACTTATGAGTTTAAAAGAAACAAAACTACTTTAATGTAATATTAATAATAAAATAAAAAGAAAATAATGAAAAATATACAAAACCGTATCAAGCTCCCAGGATGACAATCATGTCACCAGCTGGCACTGAGGAAGTCCCAGACTGGACTCAGTGATATATGGGAACTGGATTCAGGATCAGGATCAAAGGCAGATGAACAGACAGAGTCCTCATCAGACACCGGCCATTAAAGAAAGAGAGCTGACCTTTTGATCCCTCAGCTTTTGTACTGAGCATGATGCAGATGGAGTGGAATACCTCATTGGTCAGTTTTGGGTCACCTGTACTGCCCGCTCCTCCCTGTAGGTGCGACTCCTCTACGCTTTTCTGCTTCTGACCCTCCAACGGGGAAATAACCAAGTTAGCTGGCCTCTGTTGTTATAGCAATAAGTATAAGCAAGAGGCTCTCTGCATACCATTCCTTGGCATCAGCTATAAACATAGGTCTTATCACTCTGAGAGCGAGCAGTGTCTGCACAATATGCTGGTCTCACCATGTTGGTGCCCATTCTAGCGTGGTGGCGTTGGCGTCTACCAGGCACTTCCTAACACAGAGTACTAAATTCATAAAAAGTGAAAGAAATAAATGCATATATACAAATATTTGTTTCAGTTGGGTTTGGGTTTTTGACTGTGTGAGATTCTTACATGTCAACTGCCCTGTGCAATTATTTCTTAATAGATAAACATAACTACTTAATGTATATTTTTAGATGTCTCTGTCTCAATGAACTGGGAATGGCCACAGTGTAAGTGTAGCGTCAAGTATGGGAGTTAGTAATCCCAAAATACTTTTATAGCTGATGGAGAACAGGATATTTTAGTTTGTGATTCATGTGACCTATTTTGATATCTACATTAGGGAAGGTGAATCACAACTAGACATTTTCAATTTTTCTTTATTACCTATAAAGGAAACCTAAAGTGATTACCACAGATGCAGACCTTTACTACACTTCAGCTGTCTATGTTTGGTCAGATGAATCACACCCTAAGTGTCCTTACTTCTCACAAAAATACCTCAAATGAATCAGTTTCACAAATAACTTGGTATGTCAGTGATCCCCATTTACTCTTCTCAATCCCTTTATATCCTGCCTTCTCCCACCATCCTATCAGAAAACTTTTTTTTTTTTTATATTTTTTTTTTTAAGGATATCTCAGGTATCACTAAATTGAAATGCTTCAGCTGGAAATGGGTAAAAAAAAATAAAAAACAAAACAAAACAAAACAGACAATTCCCTTCTCACTGCTTCTCTTTCTTATCATGAAGAAAAGCTAACTCTATCTGCTTTAGCCATCAAACATGTCAGTGTGTCTCAGGAGCATAGAGAGATAATCACATAGGTAGGCCAATGATGACTTTAAAGGTCAATATTCAGCAACCTAAACTCCAGAATTTTATTTAGAATTATCAAATTCTCTAGGTTAGAAGGGACGTTGAAGATCATCAAATCCAATCATCAAACTAACACTGCCAAAACCATGAAAACATGTCCTTCAGCACCACATCTACCCGTCTTTTAAATACATCCAGGGATGGTGACTCCACCACTTCCCTGGGCAGCCTGTTCCAATGCTTAACAACCCTTTCTGTGAAGAGCTTTTTCCTAATATCCAATCTAAACCTACCTTGGCATAATCCAGATCTATTTATCTCTTAATAAAACAATAATGACCACACCTGTGCAAC
The DNA here is from genome assembly GCF_000708025.1 of Charadrius vociferus. Lineage (NCBI taxonomy): Eukaryota > Metazoa > Chordata > Aves > Charadriiformes > Charadriidae > Charadrius > Charadrius vociferus. The sequence continues at coordinate 756,845 of NW_009648340.1, forward strand.
TAAATCTACAAATGAACTTACAACCCTAAGATTACACACAGGGCCAGAGAGAGATACAGAAAAGCACCTAGGTAGTCAGGAGCTGATCACCAACTGAAGCCCGTCTGCCTTGTGTCCAGAATCCTATTCACCACCTGCACTGCTCAGTTCCTAAACAAGTTTATGTTTCTGACCATAATATCAGTGATTCTGAACCTGTAAAATGACCCACAAATGTGAAGACAAAATGCCACGATTACAGTTTTCTAGGACAAAGCTTTTGTCCTTGTGGGTCTACAAAACTTCTAGTCTGTGCTCCTTCTAGGAAAGAACAGCTACTGTCCTAACCTTAAGTTCATTGTATTTGTCCTTATAAGGAATTTACAACACAAAAGAAGAGCAGCACCAGCCAAGTCTAAGTGATAAATTTAGAAAACTTCTACCTACGGTTGCATTTTATAACTAACTTCAGAAACATGGCAACACAGCTCTATGACTTCTCTAGTTGCTGGGACAAAAATGTGATGTGCATTTACAACTCTAGAATACTTTTTTTCAAAAGTAGCATTACATTGGGCAAACATACGTATCTTTTTTAAAACATCATATATGAACTTTTATTACTTAGGTTTTCTTCTTTTTATACTTAAAATGTAGGATTTAAAAGGGAAACTGTATAGATGCACATAATTAATGCTTAATAACATTCTTTAATACAAAATAACCTATACTTCTTATACAGTAATGAAAAATCCTACGAAGAAATAACATTTTTAAGAGGGAATGGGGAAGAGTTTTTACATATTTCAAGGACAAGCAATAACTGTAACAAGCTTAGTTTTATTTTTTTCCTGCATTCCCATATTGATTTGTTGCCAGACTTGCACTATTTACAAGAAAATAAATATTTATGGCTGTCCCTGGAATAAATGTTTGGTGCTATTACTAACAAGAGAGGGTAATTGAGAGAAAAGAAGTGCATTGATCTTAGTCTGATGTTTCCAACTGTATGAACTTTCTTGACTAACAGCAAGAATAAGGAGAAGTTTTTCCTACATTAAATATACCACCCCCAAAGTTCAGACAACAGTACCAGTGCTTAAGTATGAACTCATATAGGCTTGTTTTTAATCACTTGTCAACACATGGGATTTTTAAGACGGCTTTGCTCTTCTGAGTGGTGTAAAGCATCTAGAGGTGGTACATTAGGTGGTATTCTAAAGCTCATAAAAATTTTATTTCCAACTAGGACAAGCCAGCTATTAGGTAAGTCAGCAGCAAAGAAGTTTCAGACTTGAAACAACCTTGATTAAAGGCATCTGTGGTTTATTACTCATTTGAATTGTTTTCAGGTGCTCAATCATCATCATATTTAACTATTCTGAAGCTTCCTCTCTTATTACTTGCTGGCTTATATAATTAAGAGCTAATCATGACAAGCACAAGGACCTGGTGAGTATGAAAGACCCCCAGGGCAGATAGGTGCACTCCAGTACCCCAGTCAGCAATGCAACTGATACTCCAGGTCCCTATGGGGTTGTCTCAGGGGACTCTCAGGCCTGGTGGCTGGGGACAACCTACACCAGGAGTTAGTGGGGGCAGCTCTCTGGTCACCACACAGACTGATGGGGGGGGGTGTCTATGCCCAGGGGTATGGGGCTCATCGTGGGGTACAGGGGAAGAGCATTTGGGGACTGCACAAGGCTGATTATGGGAAGACTGAAGGTAGAGTAGGTAGAGGGAAAAGGAAAAGAGGTAGGAAAAGGGAAAGTTCAAGTTCAAGATAACTTGTAGAAGACTCAGCATGAGGAGAGAGATGAGTAAAGGAATAAAATGGTCCTTGGTCATTATGCTTCCTGGGACCTGCAGCCATCTTGCAGTTATCAAGCTACCAGGCTTGGCCAACCCATCATTAATGATAGCTAAAATTCATTTATAATTGTAGTTGCACACATGCTAAAATCTAGTAAAATATTTTTTTTTAAAATAGCAGGGGTAAAGTTTGTCTTACAGCACCATTTTTTTTTACATGTATTTTTAAGAATTTGATTGTCAGTGTTCCAATTCTGTACTACAGGTCTGTTCATCTGGATTTGGAACTTTGTAGGTGCTATTCAGAGATTTAGTTCATGACTGCTAAAGGGGAATGCTTCAAGCAAAGAAATAAGACTGAAAAAGTGTCAATGAAATTCCTTATATGTAACTGTAATAAAAAGAGCTATTTGATTTAATTTTTTTTAAAAATGTTTGGGGTTAAACAGGAAAAGCTTGTGGAATTGTATGAGGACTTTTAGCAAAACTAACCACTCGGGTATTAAATAGAATTTCTATATATGTTATATTCTTACATAACAAAGATTTCTAAAGCAGACTTTTCATAACTTGCTTTTAAACATTTTGAAGAATAATTACGTGAAGCAAAACTGAAGTACTTTTTAATTTTAAGTATTCTCTCTGCTAAGTGCAGTTATGTTCTCTTGCAGTCTAAGAACCTCAGTATGCAACAGACTCTAAGGACAGATCCATAAATTCATGGAGATCCCATAATCACTTGATAACTTCTTGTAGCAATGCAAGCCATAGGACAAAGTGACTATCTCACCAGAGTTTCAGAAGTCGCCACTAGAACCACTTTTATGGCAAAGAAAAAGTGGATTTTACCTTGGGCATTACTGAGGTAGGTCCTCCCAAGAACTTTCTAAATCTCGGCAAGCTTTTTGTGAGTCTTGTTCTACTCTTGTACTAAGCACAGAAAGTGGTTATGCTAGGACAAGGCCCAGCACTATGACATGCTGAAAGAAAGCATTTTGGTTTTGCACCATGTGGTTGACTTAAACAGTGATTTCCCTAGTTATTGCCAAAGTCACAGAGATGGACCTATGGCAACTGAGGCTAAGCACAAAACTCAACACACAGGAGAAAGTTACAGTCTTCTATAAGCTAATGACTGTTGTTTGTTCACTTGTTGGTTTTGTTTGTTTGTTTTTTGCGTTTTCCAATGCATACCAGCTCAATAGGTTTGTTAGCATCATCTTGATAAAGAATAACTGATATAGTTCTTGTTCTGTAAGATACTGCTTTCTCCATTATGCTGTGCTCCACTGGCTTGTATACACAATAGCCTGCACACATTGTTTGTATACTTAGAGTTTATATTCTGGTTAGGCACAGGACTGACTTAAACTGAAAGGCTAAATCTAATTAGGAAACAGAAATTAAGCATTCTTTCTCCTAAGTCCCTTGACAGGTCTGATTTAATAGTTATTCTAAGAACATGCCACACTAGGGATTGGGTTGCCACCACTTATCATTTCTATTAATTGCATGTTGGTCAAACCTACATTTAGCATAATATTGCAGTAAACGCCAGCAGCTGCAACACTCTACAGTCTCTAATGGAAAGTGAGCTAAGGATATGTAAAAGACTTAAGGGTGTGCTGGGAAGAACACAGATTTGTAATCTAATAATTAAGGTATCCAGCTTTAGGTTCCTATCTCAAGGATTTTTTGATTTTATCCGCTGAAGGTTTAATGTATAATTAATCAGTCCTATGAGCAAGGATTGGAAACCTGAGTTTCCAGGTCCTCATGTGGCTGTTACAGTTTTTGTTTATATTTTATAATTATGTTTCTTCTATCTTGCATCCTTTATTGCCTGCTGAAATTGGAACACTACACAGTGGCAAACCTTCAGCAGGCGCAGAATGTGTCTCCACTTCAAATGGCCACAGAGAGGCCATAAAAACAATTTCCTGGGAAGTAAGAAGTTTAAGTTCTGACATCCTGTCCTGGTTTGAGCGACACAGGACTAATTTCTCTTCTAATACTTGGGAAAACTGCACTTTTAGAAGACTCTAGTGTCTGAATTTGTGAAAATATTTACTTTACAGACAGCTATGGTATGTGGGTTTCAAGGTATCAGTGGTTTTGAGCTTGCCAGGTGCAGGGATGAGGAGGAGCGAGACCCGGGCACTTGACTCAAGCTGGCCTACAGAGTTATTTCATACCATCAGCATCACATTCACTACAAATTATAAAGTTTGCTGCAAAGTTCTCTCTCTCATTTGATGGCTGCCATCCTGAGAACTTCGTGCCCTGGTGCCAGACTCCTGAGGCCTTTCTTCCCTCCTGAAGCCATAGCGCTCACAGTGTCTGACATTTGCTGCCCACTGCTGGGAGTGCACAGCTTCTTACTGATATAATTGGCTGAGTATAATCTTTGCATGTTCTGTATTGGTGTTGGGATCAATATCGGTTCTTTAGTGCTGTTAATGTTAATTATCTAATCTTATTCTATTAAATCTGTTTATACTTCAGCTCCCGGCTTTCCTTGTTTTTCCCGATTCCCCTTCCCAGGTGGGGAGGGGTCATTGGGTGATAGAATGCTTGTCTAAACAACAACAAATTGTTAGGGGTCTTTCAAACCATAACACATCCTTAGGCAGATGAAGAAACAGAGTCTGGATTTCCCATTGCAGTGGGTTAACCCCCAGCAGGCAGCTAAACTTGACATAGCTGCTCACTGACTTCCCCCACTCCCAGTGGGTTGGGGGAAGAGGAAAGGAAGAGTAAAAAGCAAGAAAACTTGGGAGTCAAGATAAACATTGTTTAATAAGCGAAGGAACAGTGGAAGAAGAGAGAAAGAAAACAAACAAAGCAAGTGATGAAAAGGCAATCACTCACCACCTCCGACAGGCAGATTGATGAGCAAAAGATGGCTAACCTCCCTAAATCCCACTTCACTCCATTTTATTGCTGAGCATGATGTTATATGGTATGGAATATCTCTTTGGTTAGTTCAGGTCATCTGCCTGGTTGTGTTACCTCCCAACTTTTTAAGCACACCGCAGTCTTTTCACTGATGGACAGAGAGACAGAGATGGCCTTGACACTGTGCACACAGTTCAGCAAGAGCTAAAACACCTGTGTTATCAAAACTGTTTTAACCACAAATCTAAAATACGGTGCCATATGAGCTGTTATGAAGAAAAATAACTCCATCCCAGCCAGACCCAAGTACACCCCCTTACAAAGTAAAAGTTCAGACAGTGGGGAGCATGTACGATGGAGAAAACAAAATTACCTTTACCCTTTGCAGGAAGGGAATAAGCCTCTAACAGGACTGTAAGCGTTCAACATCACCAGAGGACTTTAGGTAAAAGAAATGACTGAGTGGCAATGGGAAACCCACAGCCTTGCAGGTCACTGTAATTTTTATAGCCTTACTGCTTTTGGCTATATTTTTCATTCTGTTGGCACCCCCTTATATGCAAGAAAACTGGTATCTAACATAAATGTGTGAAAATCAGGAATTGAAATGACAAATTTTTCAGCTGAGTTTATGCATAAATGACTAAAAGAAGTGTTAGAGACTGTAAGCAGGGAAAATTATAAAAACCCTCTCTCAACATTTTCCATGTTTTATCACAGCCTTTGTAAGAGTTCTGCTTTGAGAAATAATGATAACTGAAGTAGGGAATCAAAGAACAAAACAAATCATAAGAGCTATGTAGCTTTAAATTTATGTATTATAATTTGTGGGGAAGAGGAATGTTCTGTAGGTACTGCAGTAGACTGCACCATCACTTCTTCAGACAATAAATATTAGTGATACCTAACTGCACAAGATGTGGGTTTTAGTTCTAGGATTAGTGAGAACTTATTTCCCTTCTTGGTATGTTCCTACAAACCTTGAGGAGAGAAGTGAAGAATTGGCTTAGTAGACGTGGAATATTTTCCAATTGCCCCATAAATAAATAATCTTTAAGTGATATTGCATTATTGTTAGAAGGAAACATTTTCTCATGTACTTGAAATTACAGTTGGCAGGTATTGGCTTCAGAAAATTCAGTTTTAGGAAAGGTCTGTACAAGTCGGAAACATCCATACAAGTACTCTTTGATCACCAGCTATTTCTCATGGAGACATTTGCTTTAGATTAGTTAAAGTTTGAGGAAGCAACAGCTTTTGTTACCCAAAATTGGAAATATATCCTTTAAAGTACTTAAATATTTTGCTATTTGCATGTCCTCAAGTCACAGGAATGTTCACTAACAGATGCCTCCATTTATAGACCTTTTTAATAACTTAATTCTACCTGGAGTATGAGAATTTCTTACTGTACCTGTCAAACTTATTCAGTAAGTGAAGAATCACATACCCACAAAGCTAATTTTTTAAGAATAAATGATAGAGGGATGTTTATTGTCTCCCCATGAATTGCAAAGAGAATGTTTGCTTTAGTGTGCTTTAACACAGCCTTTCATGTTATACTACAGAAACTGTTCAGAACATCACTAAGGATACATGTTATTTTCTGTTCAAGATTCCTGTTCAAACATGCACACATATATAAGCATATATATATAGTTAAATTAAATTATGCATCTTTCATGCCCCATAAATATATTTCCTTCAAATTACAAATCTCTGCTTATTTTAGAACTTGGAAAAAATATTCTAAATTCTCTGAGTTATTCCTAACTGCTCTTCAGTGCACTGGGTAAAAAGCAAAGTATCGTGTTGTCAAGGTTTGTGGTTTTGACCAAAGTTTATGTAAGACAGTATTCCATGTAAATGATAATACTTAACCAACGTACCAAGAAAAAAAAAGGTTTCTACTTTCCATTTTACAAGGCTATTAAAACAGTTGTTCTCTTTGTTACTGCATTTGTCAGAGCTGTTCAGGTTTAGTATCTGTAAAAGCTTCTTAATTGACTTGGCATTTTTCTTTAAAATGCATCCTTTACACTTGAGCTTAAATACACTTAGTTCTAGTCTAAAACTTCATTAACTTACAACTAGGGTTGATCAGCTGAATTTTCTATCAGATCTACAGAACAAAAATCTAAAATAATCAGCCACGCCTAAAATTCCACTGTCAGCACACTACCAGTTTACAGTATATTGCCCTCCAGATCAAAAACAGGTATTTATATCTCCTTCCTCAAATCTCAAACACATACTTCAATCTCACAGTGGTAAACCTACTGCGAAACATTAGTTCCATACAGTTCTAGAATATTATTGTTATCTGTTTTGAGGGAGGGGCACTGCAGTTAGCAAATGGAATGACTGGTATTAAAAAGCAAAAATTTCTGTCTACCTGATGTACTTGCTAAGGTGTAAGGGTAAAATTCTCAAATAAGGGACTTCACTACATTCACCGAACCAAAGCTCCTACTGACAAACCTTATGCGATCACCAGGGATGACAGGTAGGCACCGAGGGGTAAAGACACACAAAAGCAAAGGGTGAGGACCTAAGAAAGGCTGGAGGTGGAAAAGAAGTCAGAAGGCAGGACGACTTACCTGTGAAGAATGAATAGATTTCATAATCTCTCACAAAGCATTAAAAGGAAGCTCGTACTAAAAAATAAGTATATCAAAATGGACCAGAGAGTCAGTATTCTGGGTGTAATCAGCATCTTGTTAGCTAAGGATTATGACATATTATTTTAAAGGTTACTTTTGGGAGGATTACATACCTACCCATCTACCTTTCCAAAGGAAAATTCACCATAATATACAGTAGACTCACATATACCGAGTATATCAAAGTCTTTCAGTAACAACCAAAAATAGGTGAGGAAGGCTCAGACACACTCTGTATATTACAGATCATGTATTGAAGAAGACAGTGACTGAATGACTTGCCCAAGGCTGCACAGGAAGCTTGTGATAACTGAATCCACACTTGGCTGTAATGCTTTTTTCTATGTTATGAGTTCACTTGCAAATTCTTTGAGAGACAGAACGACTTCCTTAGAGACCCAGCCTACCTTCTGCCTCTCCAGACTGTCAGAGCTGACCAGCTGCAGGAATCAGTACACCTCCTGGGAGAAAAAGTGCTTGAGGGATTTGTACTTCCTCCAACTCAGTAAGAGTTGGAATTAATGTGAATTAATGGGAAATAAGGATGCAATCTGTCGGTTAGCGTGTGCACATAACTCTCACAAACAAGGGTACGCATTTTCTAAACTTAAACAAAGACTTGATAACTTTCCCGTTACTACTCCCTGCCAATTTTGCCTGATGATGTGAAAAGCATAATAATTACATGTTTATGTAAACACAAATGTGTATATATGATACATATTTTTAACAGAGAAAATTAATTTTTTCTAGGACGTATAATTTTATAAACGGATACGTAAAGCATTTTAAACAGACATAACATCTACAGTCTTTTTTACTAACCATTTGAATTCTGGGTATATTTAAGGTTTAAATGTGTAAAGATAGAAGAAAATCAATCCCTTATTTGGCAATCCATACTCCAGGTAAAAAGCCCCTTTGTTACACTAAATAGCTTCCCAATATTCGGTACTATAATAGTTCTGGTGCACAATGATGAGCAAATTCTATTTTCAAAACATGTTTGATGAGTTATCAACACACGTGAAGGAAGATATAATGGCTGGATATTGGAGAATTTTGACTCTTTCTGTTCTTAAACACTGAATATGGTGTAAAGGAAATCCACCCTTTATGAAATCGGGAATCTAAAAGTACAGAGAAGACAGTAAGAATGGCTGTATATCAGGCTGCTTTCTGCGACCAGCTGGACATGAAGAAGTACATGCTCAGCTAACAGATATTATTTATACTGAAGGAGGAAAAAAAGAGATAAAAAAGTAAAACTAAACAGAAGCATCCTTCAGCATGAAAATATGACAGCTAAAGGAAAAAGTAATGTAGTGATAGGCTTACAAAACTTGTTCTGGCCCACTTGCACATCAGCTTCTGATCACAGGCTGAAGGGGACTGAAGCACTTGAAAAAAACAATGTTTAATCAATATTGAAAATCATCAGAGGCAGTTCTACTTGCCTCACAAAAATACAGCCATATCTGAAATAAATGAAGTGCCTAAGGCAAATGAAGTGCCTAAGGCAGACTTCATATAGGAAACCTGCCCGACTGTAACACCCCTGTCACCTATGACATGTCATAGTCATTATGGTACAGAAAGATCCGTCTGGAAAACTTTATGTTCTCTGTCACACACGCATGACCTAGAATACTAGAAAATTGGTGAGCAGCTATGAAGTGTGTGAACAAGTTGAGACCAAACAGAGAAAAAGGACAATGAAAATATAGAGCTGTCATCAAACTAAAAAAAAAAAAAAAAGACTTTTTCCATCACAAATCAAACTACATTGTTGTTCTAGCACAACACTGAGATTATTGTTACGATTTAAGCAAAAAGTTGCCTACAACCACAGGATCACCCTGGAGAAAGCCATGAAGGATTTTAGCCTCTCTGGCTCCCTGGAACTTGTAGCTTCAATCTGTTACAATTCATCTCTGCAATTTCATCAAGAAAAGGAAATCAGCCATCCTCGTGTCAACATTATGGCTGTATGGAAATATGCTGTAATATTTTTATCACTATTCTGTAAGACCCAGTTTCTGAGACAGGCTGTTTAGTTGTATAGGATGAGGAAAGTTTACATCTATCTTGTTTCAGTTCCATAGAGCCTGCCATCAGGAGGAAAACTCCCAGTTAAAAAAAAGCCTCCATATTGCCACTAAAAATAAACAGCAGCTCTAATTATATGTCTGAATCGTTCTGATCCTATTAACTGCCTACACATTTCTTATTTAATTTCCCTCAAAATCATTTTTCTCATGTTTGACTTATCAAATGTAATCACTTACAGACAGGATTCAGGCTGCTGTTCTCATATACTAAATGCCTTATACAAATAAGTCCAGTTTCATTTGGCATTTGATGTTCAGTTCCCTCTAAAAATAATAACTGATGTCGCAGTTTACACTAAATTCGTTCCACACAGATTGTTTTTCTATCAGTCTCATCTAAATTATACAGATATTTTTCGTCATGCCTCTTCCTAAAGCACAGAAAGCTTTTTTCTTCTCCTTTCCTTCCTCCTTCTGTCTTGCAGCCTGAGAAATCTGTTGGCTCTCAGCATTGCTCAGTGAAGTCTCCAAGCTGCATGATGAACATGTTGAATCTCAGTAATACTTTCCAGTTCTGTTTTAGTATGTTGTTATTTGGGAGTTATTGAGTATCTATTGACTGAAAACAAAACAGGGGTACCAGAAAACATTTACCTGATTATGAGGTAATAATTATATATATATAAGCCAAAATCACAAATATAAGACAATATAATATCTCTCAATTAAACAGTGTTTTTCACACATTTATTGCATAGCCCACCACTAGCAAAATCAGTATGTCAGTGCCAATCAAAAGGCGAAGCTGCATTGGAAACTGGTATCATTAAGATTCCAGCAAAGAAAGCAGCAAAAAGCATGGGGAAATATAAAACAATTGATCTTTTAGCTGAGCGTTTCTCTCACACATGTTATATACATGTTTTTACTATATTTGATGTTAAATATTGGGTCACATATCCATACAACTACTCTGATCAGCAGTGATGGAAAGAATACCGCAAAACATGGTAAAAAGGGAAGGGAAGAATGAGATGATACCATGCCAGAAACTTTAAAGACATCACAGATGTTTAGTCTTCAAAAGGTTTAAATGCATCATATTCCTGAAAGTAGCCCATGTGTATCACCAAAACTGGGTATCTGTTTCATCAAATCTACAAATGTTTCCTCACTCAAACGAAAGACAAAACCACAGACATCAAATACAGTGAAAAACATGCAATCCTGAGACTCCATTATTAAAATCCAAATTCCCCAAAATACACAACACCAAAGAAACACAGTACAAGGCAAACAGGAAAGATTTGCAGATACCAACACACCAAATCACTCACACTATATAGTAAAGAAATAGCATAATTAATTAGCAAGTTACCACTCTGCTATAAAAAGAGAGTTTACATAAATACAAATGTACATCTTGATAAAGATTTCCTAGAGGAAGATGTATGTTTATGATAACATACAATCTTAACACTAGCTATATGTGTTATTTATGTATTCTCATTTATGTTTGGTCTCATTAAATATATGAAAGGAGTATTAGTGTAGTTTGGTTTTCTACAGCTTCCCAAATGCGGATGGTGAAAAAGAATAGCATATATGAAGGAAAGAGTAAAGATGTTCTGAACTGCCTGAGTATTCACTCACCTACTATCGCTAAACTGAATGCTTTCTGTATGTCGAATGCATCTGTATCCAAATATGTAAAATCCATATAACTAGCATGAAACTTTTCTCTGCAGATATTTGTTCATAATTATCTCTAGCTCATGATATTTTAACCACTCTTCTATATACCAATTTGTCCTTACATTTTTATATATAGCTATATCTGTAAACTTTGGCACCTTTATATAAGACTTGGCTTTTTGCCAAGCTTTTATATCTCATTCCTTTAAGGTATTAATTTCTGAAATCTTTGAAGTATCTTCTTATTCCCTAGAAGTCAGACAACCTCTACCCCCGCTATAATTCTGATTTTACTCTGGCAGGAATTTCATAAATGGCCACAAAACTCTGTCCATGACAAAATTAACAAAACAGTAGTAACACTTGAATAAGCTGTGGCTTGTTCTATACGTCAGTCATCCAAACATAGCAAGGGTTTTTTGTATTACTGTGGTAGTCTGCAACTGAGTTTTGTAGGAATTATTCCAAATATATTAGTGTTCTGGTTTTAATATGGAGAAAGAAAAATTATTTTAATATACTGTTATTATGGTTAGTAGGAAAACAGCTCAATATTGCTAATTAAGCTATTTGTCAGATCCTCTGTTTCGGTTTTAATATATACATGGGCATTTTGGTTTTTTTTCCCTAAACCATTAGGAATGTAAAACCAAGTCAGGTAATGTTCTGTTAGTACATTATTTACCCCCAGAGTACACTATTATGAATGCAGTTAGCCAAGTACAGGGTATGAAAGAATACCTTAAAAATTTAATTTAATCTAAATGTCTTCACACATGTAGCATTTTGGGGTTTTTTTGACCATGCCACTGGAGCAGAGTGTGGTTCCAGGTATATTAAATACATAGAAAATACCTTTAATAATTTAGATTATCAGATAGATATGGGGAAACAATCTAATTTAATTTATTTTAAGAATTTTAGTAATAACTTTAATTTCTGAAAGGTTGGTTGGGGTTTTTTTTTTAATAAAGAAGAAAGGTTCTAGAAAGAAAAATTACAGTTTTCAATAACAATGTTCGATTTCCTGTAGGTATGCAAACAAAAGTTGATCATGTGAAAATCTATCAGAAATCTAGCTGTTTTATCTATTAGTATAACCATTCCAGTTAAAAACAAAACCAAACCCAAACACACTTGTAAAGTAGCAAAATAGGCTTAGTTGCCTTTTTTTGTTTTTTTGTTCTCAGAATAAGCTGTAGTGATTCCAGTGAAGCTTTGTCAGGGATAAATGTAGCCAAAGATATCAGTAGCTGCCCACTTCTATTAGGTTTAATGAGGTTGGCAAGGCTGATTTCTTGCACATCATACAGAATACTTACTTCTAATGGTGTATATTATACTCAACTAAATCAGGAAAGAAGTTCAAAAGCAGCTGATTAACATGTTTAAAGTCAGTTCTCATGCTTTTTCATTTGCTTTTCTTTCACATTTCACATATTCTTCTATTACATTTATTTTTTAGTTTCTTTCCAAATTATCTATAGATTAAATATGACTTCAAAAGAGTTGTAAGAAACATATCAGCTCTTTTAATGACACAAGATATCTTGAGTATGCAGGTATATCATAAAATAAAAGAGAAGGAAAACAGATGAAAAAACAGAGAAAGTTATTAATTTCATATTGCTATATTACACTTACTATAGACTTCCCTGAACACACATATGTATTCCTAATTCATATAAATGATATGTGAAGGTAAAATTTCCGAACTTGCATGCCAAAATTCATACACAAATACCCAACATTTAGATCTGTGTCTATAGAGAAGTCCCGTTAATTTTCACAACAGCTCTACATTACTCAGTGCAGGATGACATCATGCTGCATGAATATTTTGCATGTTCTTTCCTTTTTCTGAGCAAGTCTGTAACATATTAGAAGAAGTGGTATTTTGAATATATAATAAGAAAACCCTCAATAAAATTTTCACCAATGTAAATGAAACCTCTTTTGTCTATAGAAAAAAAACAAAATAACAAAAATTATTTCAATTATTTAAAACCAAGAATAATTTAAATTACTTTTTTCACTGCAAAGTTGCCATTCCATTGGACAGATGCCTACAAGAAATAATAGTACACAATAAAAAGTATATTATAAAGGTTGCAAACAACGGGCTAATGTTTACAGTGAGTGTAAGCTGTAGATTTTTTGAAAACGTCAATTATATGAGGGTTATGAATTGTTTAGTAGCTTATGACTGCACACACTTTTAAGAGAAAACAAAACCCTGCATTTCCAATGAACTGAAGATTTTAAGCTCAGGACTTATGTTATCTATGTGTTAATAACACTTATTTGACCTTTATGTCATCTGAATGATTAAAGGTAAAAGATTTCATCCTAAAGGTACACACTAAAGAGTCATTAATATCATTTGATTTTAGGCAGAAAAAGTATTAAAGTTGATGATTCTGTTCATGCAGCACATAATAATTTTTCTTCTTCATTAGCCATTTTGCCTAGGCAATACATAAAAAACCTCAAGAACATTAATTTTTATATCACAGACTGACATAGTATGGAACCTATCTATCTCTGTATCTATATCTGACAATTTTCTCCATGGATGTCAAAGTCAGCCTGTTTATAGTCACAGAACACTAATACCCCTATGAAAATGCAGTGATTGGTAGTAGATGATAATAAAATGAGTATGTTTTGTGCATCCACAAACTACTATAAGTTAAGAAAAACTGTTCCATAGGAAAAGTCTGCAAAAATTTCCCAATTAATCATATGGCTTAAAGACTTTTTTTTTTTTTCATAAAAATCTAGCTATTATAGCTAGATTCAACACATGTCAATAGTAAAAAACTTCATACAGTGGATGAATTCACTTTGCCATCTGCCCTTCTTGTTGGGTGCCAAAGTGCCAAACACACCTTACAGACGTCTTGGAATTTACAATAGCCCTAAGGATGGCAAGAAACCCTGATGTAAAATGAATTCCCAAGAGTTGATACTACTGATCTCTGTCAATGACATATCTTCATCTATGCCTCATCCTTTTCTACCTTTTTGTATTCTAGCATGTCCAATATGTTAAAGAATCAGTGTCTGATGTTACATTGCCAGCTCAACATTGGGTAAATGTGTCTGGTTGGTGAGGACACCCTTAGCTGCAGCTAACAGGCTGCATTAAGGACTTTGGTTTTTACTTATTTATGTATTTCTTCCTACATTCCATTGACCTAAGCCAGATAGGGAAGCAGTAAGAAGCAGAGAAGCAGATGTTTCTACCTTCTCTTGAAAGACAGAAGGTAAGGAGGAACATCAGAGTCCAGGTAAGTTTGCTTAATTTATTCTAGTACCTTTGTCACTACCCTAGCTTTCCCTATGTTTCATTTAATATATAAAACACCCCCAGATTGTATATTTTTAATGGCCACCATTATCAGGAAAAAAAAAAGTCACTGTAAGCTATCAACAAAAAGCAACATAACATTTACAGTCTTCATTTAAATCTCTCTACTTAGATAGGAAGCAATTTACATGGTCAGCTGCTGTCAGTCAATGTGAGAGGCTGATTGTTTCACCCACTGACGACTTTTTTTTCCTATTGCTGTATTCTAACCCAAAATTATATACAATTCCATTCATTTTATATATGCTTTACTGTGGCTTTTTGGTGCATTTTTCCACTGATGCATGTTCTATTTCTTCAAATTAATTTCCACAGTTAATCCCATTGATTTATTTACTTACAACCCACTGGAATTTTATTCATTTATTTTTAATCATCTTTCATGTCTTTATGAACCCCTCCTGTTATTTATCTATTATAATCTACCTTTGTTCTAAGTCAGCTTCAGTGATTTGAACATGGATTAGTTTTCAGGATGTTTAATCACCTAATTAAGGCACCAGTTTAACTATAATGAAATATCCTTTGAAAGCAGTACTTTGTGTGAGGATTGATAGGAAAAGTATCGATGAAGCACTGTATAACTTCGTTTAGCCTCCATTCTGAATTTAGAAACTTGTAAAATCTTCTGTTTGCATTTATTTTAATTAAATCTTATCACTTAATTTTAAATGTTGTTTGACTATATTGCATAAATATTGGCACCACCACCGAAAGTGGTTATGCCTGAGCAGTTCCATTACTTCACTATCAGCAGTAAAATGAGTGGTTCACCTAGATAAATACTCTGTCTATCAGTCATAAAAAGCAGACATCATACAGGCAGCAATTTGAAGGTCAGGGACTTCCCAAGACCAGGACAGCTTCTTTGCATTTAATGAAAGGCTACACTGTACATAAAAATGATAGTATTCTAAGGCATCAAATAAGGCTAATTGTAGTCATTTCTCCTTTGATCATAACAGGTGATGCTGTAACAGCAGTGCTGGTCTCTGTCTGCGTTTGCAACTGATACATCATCTGTCATGCAATGAATTCTTGCAATGCATTTTACAGGTCATAAAATGCAAAACATTCACCAGAAACGGGGCGGGGGGGGGGGAGGGAAGTCATATAGTTGACAAAAAAAGTGTTATAGTTGCAATATATATTGCGATAACGATTTCTCCTCCATTCTTATTCAATTCCAAATTAAATTTTAACTGGCAAAAAAACCCAATCATGCAACAATACTTTTAAGATTGTATTATACTACGAAAGGGTTAAATGGTAAGGTGTAAGTTTTAAATGCTACAGGCTAATGACGGTTCAATTTTCATAGCATCTCTTAGTCCCAAAATCTCACCTGGTTTTACCTTGAAGTTGTTATGAGACAATGCCCAAAACACTGAGGCACCACAGTTTCAGCAAATCAGACCTCAGCACAAAAAAAGTGTGTACAGTGGCTTTGTCTTGAAAATAGACTCTTCTTCCAAGAAGAAGAACCCACTAAGTTAGGCGGGAGTGTCGAACTCCTTGATGGTAGGATGGCCCTACAGAGGGATCTGGACAGGCTGGATCAATGGGCCGAGGCCAATGGTATGAGGTTCAACAAGGCCAAGTACCGGGTCCTGCACTTGGGTCACAACAATCCCATGCAGCACTACAGGCTTGGGGAAGAGTGGCTCCAAAGCTGCCTCCTAGAAAAGGACCCGGGGGTGTTGGTCGACAGCCGGCTGAATATGAGCCGGCAGTGTGCCCAGGTGACCAAGACGGCCAACAGCATCCTGGTTTGTATAAGGAACAGTGTGGTGAGCAGGACTAGGGAAGTGATTGTTCTCCTGTACTCGGCACTGGTGAGGCCCCACCTTGAGTACTGTGTTCAGTTTTGAGCCCCTCACTACAAGGAAGACATTTAGGTGCTGGAACGTGTCCAGAGAAGGGCCAGTGAAGCTGGTGAGGGGGAGAACAAGTCTTATGAGGAGTGGCTGAGGGAATTGAGGTTGTTTAGCCTGGAGAAAAGGAGGCTCAGGGGAGACCTTAATTGCCCTCTACAGCTACCTGAAAGGAGGTTGTGGAGAGGTGGGGGTCAGCCTGTTCTCGCTAGTAACAAGCCACAGGACAAGAGGAAATAGCTTCAAGTTACACTACAGTAGGTTTATATTGGATATTAGGAAAAAAGTTCTTCACCGAAAGGGTCATCAAGCATTGGAAGAGGCTGCCCAGGGAAGTGGTGGAGTCACCATCCTTGGAGGTATTTAAAAGACACATAGATGTGGTACTGAGGGACATGGTTTCGTGGTGGTTTTGGCAGTGTTAGGTTGATGGTTGGACTTGATGATCTTGAAGGTCCCTTCCAACCTAGAAAATTCTATAGAATCATAGAATCATAGAATCATAGAATGGTTTAGGTTGGAAAGGACCTTGAAGATCATCGAGTTTCAACCTCCCTGCCACGGGCAGGGACACCTCCCACTACACCAGGTTGCCCAAGGCCAATTACTTCTTTCTAATGTTTAATCTAAACCTGCCCTCTTCCAGTTTATAGCCATTCCCCCTCATCCTATCCCTACATGCCCTAGTAAAAAGTCCTTCCCCAGCTCTCCTGTAGGCCCCCTTTAGGTACTGGAAGGCCGCAATAAGATCTCCCCGGAGCCTTCTCTTCTCCAGGCTGAACAGCCCCAACTCCCTCAGCCTCTCCTCATAGGAGAGGTGCTCCAGCCCTCGGATCATCCTCGTGGCTTTCCTCTGGACATGCTCCAGCAGGTCCATGTCTTTCTTATGTTGGGGACTCCAGAGCTGGATGCAGTACTCCAGGTGGGGTCTCACGAGAGTGGAGTAGAGGGGCGGGATCACCTCCCTTGACCTGCTGGCCACAGATTGGCCACAGATTATGACTCTAAGATGCAGCTTTCTTTAAGAAATATTTTTTTTAATACATGAAATACCAAGGATTGTTTTGCTTTTAACTTATTACTGTGAAAAAAAGTTGGGGAAAGCATGCAAAAATTAGGAAAACATCAACCAACCAACTAAGAAATATCTCAGTTTGAAAATGAATCCCATTGCTAGCTCATACAACTTTGAACAGAGTTGTATATTTTTAGACTGATTCACACATCTATGTTCTCCTGTGACATACAGAAAATGATGTAAAAAAAAACAGGAAAATGATCTACTTTGAGTATATCAGATGACCCATGCGGTATCTCTATAAAAAGCCTTTGAAAAGACCAATTAAGAATATTTCATGTTTTATGGAGAAGCAAGTGAGTCTAGTCAGTCAAGATACCATTCCAAAGCACAGTTTATAAAATAATAAACCTGTAATAAGGAACTTCAAACCTAACTAAGCTCAACTACAGAAAGTAAATTTAACAAGATGGATTAATATATTGGATAGAATACAGAATATAAGAAAAATGGATTTTTAGTCATAAATATAATTTATGCAGTATCCACAAGCTATACAAAAACTTATCTGAACACTCCAAACACACGACATGCATTTCACTAAAATAAAATTATAATTTAATTTTAATAATACCATGAGCTATACATAGTTTAGAGTCTGATAGATAATATTTATTCCAGTTTGAAGACTGACTATATTTATAATGCACAATAATGTTATAGTAGGATATTCTGAAAAAGGTTTTGTGTCCTAAGAATTGCACAGGATGTTTATGTATAAATTTATGTGGTAATGAGATACAATTTGTTTTTGTGCCCAGGACACTTAGTCATTAAATCAAAGGACTTTTTAAATTATTTTTTTTTCCTTCTTTTTTATTTAACTCACAAGATTTTGTTTGCATGCTGTCTGAACAGTTCCTAAAACTAGTAGCTTATAGACTGAAATAAAACAGCTTTTTGTACAGGAAAGATATTTCTTTTTGTTAATTTTATATACCACTGAGTTTGCAGGAGGGAGGGACAAGGTTTCCAGAGTTGGACTATTTTAGCTTTTAGAAGGTAAATATCTTCTCTTATATTAAAATGCATCCGTAAAGATAAATACTAAAGTAATTCATTTGAGAAATCAACCTACGCTAGAAATGCATCACTTTGTGCTGAAGATTCCTGTGTTTGTGATTGTCTTTTCCTTTTTTGGTCTGTGTAATCCTTCACACCAATGTCAGGTGTGAAAAGTCAGTCAGCACAGTTACAGGACTTACAAAGAGTATCTGTGGGTCGCAAGAACATCTAGGAAGATGCCTAGCCTACCTCATCTATGAATCTCTCCCTAATTACTCCCATAGATTATATTTAGCACAGAAAATTCCTATCATATTGCTTAGCAATAGGAAAGTGCATCTCATTAGATTATCATGTCATTATCCTTTCAGCCCAGCCAACTCACACTCATGTATCACTGAATATATAAAAAATTAGACCTAAAAAAGATGCCCAAAAAGAAGACGCGAGACATTGCAACAATTAGAGCTAAGCCTCAATGTGAGTTCTCTTTCCCCAATCTCAAGGACAGATTTGGTAAAAACAGCAAAAACCATCCTTCAAAATAAAGATGAAGAAACTGAGCCACAGCATCCATGGTTGGGCGGGTTAAGAAGTAAGCTGCATACGTTATATAAGTTGAAATCTAAGTTAAATCATTATAGTTTTAATTGAGTGAATGATGCAATTGTTAGAGGATTCCTGTAGTTAGGCTGTAGGAAACGTAGTATCTCTTTGCTAAAACTTTCATTAAATTGTGAATAGTATTAAAATAAAAGCAATGTCTGAAGACAAAAGGTATGCTTTGCTATAACTTTTAAACAGAAACTGTCATCTGCGGGTTACAGTCTCTCAGATTTTGTGAGTGAGGACACAAAGGAAAGCATTACCGTGATGTGACCAAAAAATACACAAAATAGAGAGTAAAGTGCAGATGAAATGCTAGCTATAGATCTTATTTTGTGTGACTTCCTTCCAGTCTTCTACCTCTATTATTTCAAGGGAGAAACAGTAGAGCCAGCAGTGATGAAGCCAACATATCATCATTACTCCTATTTTTGGACAAAACAAAATATGAAAATAGGTAGAGAAAACAGGAAACGAAATTTAGAATACATGTTTTTAAAATACATACTTTTTGGGGCTACAGAGATGCCTTAAGGAAACAGTACTATTCTGGTATTGCACACCCACTGCTAAAGGAACTGCAAGTCAGCTTGGCTGAACTTGTGATGTTGGAAGTTGTCCAGTTCCCCCGATCACTGAAGAACCTTAGAAATACTACACCTTCCTGTAATATCCATTATGTCACCAGTAAAGACAAATAACACCATTTGGGATTTTTTTTTTTACTCGAAACAGATGCCAAAGACATTGACATTTCCTGCTGGTATTTCTCACTAGCAACTTATCTTGAGCCTGGCAACAGGATCTTGATATGTAGGGTCTTAATGCTAAACTTGCTAAAAGTGACAGATGTTAACCTTATTAAATCAACCCGTTCACATAGTTACAGTTCTGCTCATTGCAGCTTCATTATTAGTCTGTCTAGTTTGAGTCTAGATACAATAGCAACTATCACTGAAAACTTACGCTGACATTTTGTAAATTAAGGAAGCGGCCAATAGACTGAGCTATGAAGTTACAATATGTAGCTGGTTATACTCTGACATTTATTGTATGTTCTCAAAATAGAAAAGATGCAATAAATTGGAAAAAAATATATACTTTGATGCTATTGTATCACTCCACTGCTTCTGTGCAAATATGTAAGCTATTTTTATAGGTCTTGATAATATCTAAGGTACAAATTTTATTTATTTGTGTCTTGAAGAATAGAATAAAGGATCAACACCACTCTGTGTCTTAAACAGTATACTCATACCAGCTTATACCAGCTAGCAGGTTGAATATGTATTTTCTTTTGAAAACATTTTTTTACTTAGTTTCACTTATTTTTGAACATTTTACTCAAACTCCATCAGTGTCCTAGGCCCTGAGAAATACAACACGACAGACTAAGCATGCAGACATTATGCCAAATTGCAGCGTGATAATTATTGAAGTCAGAACTAGCTATAAAATTTACACAGGAAACTGTAAATCATTGTGTTCTGGACAGAATAACCTATCTGATTAAATTAAAAAAAAAAAAAAAAAGTTATTTTCCCTAACATTATTTCCACAGGTGCAAGACTAGGGTGTTTTTTTTGTGTGCATTCAGTAGTCCCATATGTGTTGAGGACCATTTCATGTGTGAGATGTGTCATGAGTAAGTTACGAGATGTTGAGTAGTGCCGTAGATGTTGAGGAAGCCAGAAGCCTGCAGCTCTCTTGAAAAAACAGTAAGATGTTCGCTGCCACACCTTTAGTATCTGCAGCTCTACAGAAGATTCTGAAGAAAGATCATCTATACAGAGGAGGAGGAAGGGATTCCACTTTACAAAACTTGATCCATCTATTCTAGGGCTCCAGTTTTGAAATCAGTAGTGTAGCTAAACATTATTAACAAAGTATGACTATTAGAATACAGTATTAATTACAGATGAAATAAATTGTTTTAGTTTCTCATTTGCCCATCATCACCATTAAGACCGAGTTAATGTTAAACTTGAAAATAAAAATGAGGTAAGAAGATGTCATAAGAATGTGAATACTCTTGAGAAACAAGAGACTGGAAAAGGACAACATGTAGCAACATCTCATTTGGGACAGAATGAACCAGAGTTGCCTAGAAGCAGGAAAGGCTAATGGATGACAGACACAGAAGAAGTATAAAAGAGAAAATACAATAATTTTAATCTGCTCATAAGTTGCACCAGCTGTGTTAATTAAACACTATCTAGGTTACTGTCAAGAATACTAATATTTTTAGGAGTTCCAGTTTTGAAAACACACTAATACCAAGTAAGATGCCATATATTAATGCTTTCTAATGATGAAAATAATTCCCATCCCAATCAGATCTTAAACAAGGCAATTAGTTCTGATGCAAGACAGGATTTACAGAGTATTTGATAAACTGACAGAAACCTCATGCTCGAAGTTTTTTCCACAAAATTATTCGCTGCGTCCTGAAAACTCTCTTTGAAAATATATGATTGTGTTTCTTTAATTAAGAAGCACAAAGTTTCAATGTATGTTATCCACTAAGGGTTTATTTCTGTGGACATCTTGCTGCCTTTGCAATTCTAATACAACAAGAAATACTGTGTGGTCAAGGGGACAAAAAAGGGAATCAAACCTTTTATATAGTTCCTAAGCATGTGTACATACATTTATCACACTTCTCTCCAGAAACACAAGTACCTAAACATCAGGCTGGTGAAATTCAGAAAAAAATGTAAGACTGAAGATTTCCGACTCTTCTTTAGTTAATTCCATGAATTAAAACCTATGGATGAAAATAATTAAGATAGTGGTCCCTCTTAAATGAATAAGAACACATTTTAGTGCTTGGTTTCACATAACTCCCAAAAGGAGAAACCAGTCCTAAAAGCTACAAAGATTTAGGTTAAAACATCAATCTTAATTTTTTTCAAGTCACTCAAAAATGTGCTTCTGTAGTAACAACCTGTATTCTAGTAAGTTCTGTACAGAGGATATGTTCTAATAGTCTCTGGGCTGAAGTTTTAAACACAGGGAAAAGTAAACATTGTGACCCCTATGAAATTAATAATCAGGTAAACATACAGGTGCTGCTTGTGTTTTCCTTCCTGTATCATTTCCTAATGTTTTCTACACCAGCTATTATCATCCAACACTTAGTTTTAGTTCAGACTTCACTGCTTACGTGCCTATTCAAAGTTCAACCTGTGTTAATGTTTGGTATCTAGCTCACAGATGATTTCTGTATTCCATAGTCTTGCATTCTCCAGTCCTATTGGAGAAAAAGAGTTTTACTCCAGACTTACTGGTAGGAATACTACTCATATATATTTGTTCAGATTATGGGCCTTAAAGAATGAAGTTGAATATGTTTAAAAATCATGGGGTTTTTGCATTTTCTTGTTCTACTAATGTAATTTAAAAATATGTGGACATACTGACAAATACAAAATTAACAGCAGCACTTTTGCATTCATTAGAACCGTACTGCTGGTCTTTTTAATTAGGGGATAAAGAATTTATCATCGTTTGTCTTTATTAGAAAATCACACATCAATTCACTGGTAACTACTGTAGTTGAATCACTTGCTGTCAAGTGCTGCCAAATTGGTGTTCCCCTTCCACCCACTTAGTTTTCTTTTAATGAAAATATTTTTTTAAGTCTTAGTAAATGGAAAAATACTGGATTCAGTGAGGGACCAGCATAATAATGAATAAAGATAAGGGAAATAATAACAATTTTGATGAGTGTACATTTCATCAATACACAAAAATAAACACCAAATTACTTGCATCTGAGATAAAAATAAAATTAAAATTAACAACAATAAAACTAAAAATGAACAACATATATCATCCTCTAGGTTTGTATAACATCCTCCTGTCCTATTGCAAGAAAGTTAGAAATTAACTAGTATCCTTTGGCAGGGAAAAAGAATGGAAAACAAAATAATCCCTAACAGGTAGCTGGATTTAGTTAGTGTTATAATACAGACAAAGGTTAAACTTTTCTAAAAATTAAATATCCAGAAGCTGCTTATTTGACAAGAATTATGTTGATGATCTATTCATTTCAAAATAAGACAAATTCGGAAGGGTTGCCTCCATTCTTCTGCATGATTTTCTCCCATTATGATAAACAGTTCAGTAAGAGACTTTAATCAAATTTTATTTCTCTGATGGTATTTTGATTTTTTTTAAGCTTTTAATGTTAGTGATTTCAATAATCAATTGTAAAATTTGTTTCTAGAAATAATGAACAATGAAAATGTCTCAATTTCTATAATTTTTTCTTTGCTTTCTTTTCATTTCTGTGTTCAGTTTTCTATGTTGTCTTAGCTAACAAACAACTTTCGCAGGCAACAGAGTCACAGGCAATGTTAAGCACACACACACACACATGAACAATTTAAACAGTCACTGACCTCCAACTGATGTCGGAGAGTCTCAGTACAGCATAAGGTTTTGTATGAATTTTGATTGTATAATTACATTCTAACAAAAAAAACCCAACACAAAACAAACAAAACCCAACAAAAAACCCCCGAACAAACGAAGAAAAACAACACAAAGAAAATTGTTAGCTAACTTCTAGATAATATTAAAAAATTGATAAAAATATTTCAAGTCTCAATTACAGTAGGGAAGCTGAAAATGAGCCGTTCTGAATATATTCACAAATTTGAAAGACTCATAATTTTTTAGATAAATATATTTCACAAAAAATCTGTCTGTATGTTGCTCAACAGAATGGGTATCAAACTGAAAAGTTGAGTGAAAGGCCAATAATTTTTTTTTAAATATGACAAGCCAAAGCTAACTACTTACTTAAGAAAATTAATTGTCCTCATAGATAAAATAGATTAGAGAGAGAATTTTTCTAAATCATAAGTACACAGAGAGTTCCTTAAACCCAATGAGAAATTAAATTAATTGCTTCATTTAATAAATATTGTAATGTGGATGGTAGTTCTTACATATTTTGCTAAAAGTTATTAAAACCAACAAACAAAACAGTCTGAAGCCTTTTATTTTCAATTCAACTTTCTAACTATGAGATAATTAAAATGCTAAATTCTCCATCTTAATTTGCATGGTAGATCTCCAGCTTTTCTATTTTCTCTACAACTTTTTATTTTTTTTATTTTACAAAGTTCCATACACAAACTCTGAAAGGATTAAATTAGTCCTAGGTAAAGTAAAAAGTTCACATTATAATTATCCAATGTGATTTACCCAATAATATATCTGTCAGACAGCATATCTGATTTTTAGATTGAGTAAAATAATGAAGAAATAATTATGAGTAAAATAATTATTGAGTAAATGTTTATCATCTTAGCACCAATCGCTTCCCATGCCATAATACAAAGAAGCATAAAGTAAGAAAGGAGGCAGAAAAGATCAGAAAATAAATATGCTGCTTAATTGTATTTAATAGACTGTATCTAATCGACTTCCCTCCTCACTCCACCTTCAGTTGGGCGGGGAAGTGCTTATGGAATCAGGCTGGTAGATCACTTTGAGAGCAGTAGCTGCTCCAGAGAGCAGTAGTTGATTGCTGTCCTTCTCACTTCCTCACGGTCCAACTGCCTCCTTCGTGGTGTAGAGCAAGAGGACACATAAGTAACCCGGAAATTTTCAAATACGATTTTAAATAGGGAACAAAATAGTAGCTTTTCTAAGCAGAGTGCTTTGGTGCCTGCACAGACTGGCAATAAAGAGTAATAGATGGACCAGACGGTAGATAAATTCAGCAGAAAAGGGGGTCCATTAGGAAGTAGCCGTAAACATCAGGCAAAATTTTCCTTGATGTTGTGAAAGGCTTTAACTCTGCAAATGCTGGCTTAGACTGCAATTTCTAAAGATCAGCAGGCAACGGAAGCCTGCACTGTGAGTAGATGTGCTCCGGTGAAATGCAACACAATGGCAGACTTCAATCTGAAGTCATTTGTTCTGTGAAACCTCTGCACAGCTTTAGGAATTATCAACCTTTTTATATATATAAAAAAAAAAAAAAAATCAGTGCTGAAATTAGCCATGCCATTTAAAGATCATGCAAATTGGAAAAGTGATACAACATACCATTTCAAAGATTCTCAAACCTGCTCGATCTGCCCAACAATATAAAATACGACTTAACACAAAATAGGGGTGTTTTTCCTGCATTTCCATAGCTGCATCAAAAGTTACAAACTTTGTACGTCCAAATGAAGATTTAGAATATTACCTGCTCCTTACTGTAAACCGCTATCGTGGAATATAAGCATGTCTTTTTGTCTTAAATTTCAAATCAAAGATAGGCATACATATTATACACAGGTATGGGTTGGGATTCAGTGTTCAGGATTGTCATAAAAAAAGCTTAAAGATCTTTAAAACAAACTACTCACTCCAAAATTTCTTATGCTCCTGTCTAGTTTCTATTAAGAGTTAGTAATAAATCATTATAACTCTTATATCATTATATCTTTTCTCAAGTTGATCTAAAACTGTCAGTGCATATTGATTTGAAATAAAATTTTAAGTTTTTAAAGCGTTTATTTGCTAAGGCTTCAAATCTGTCATGCAATCCTGTATTTCATTTTCAACAGAAAAATATTTCATTTAAATTAAACCCATTGTATTTATTCTAGAATTTTGTACTAGATGGCCAAAAGAAAATGCCAGAAGAATATTAGGTTTTCTAGAGAAAGGTTATGATAGTCATTAACTCTTTAGAGACAGTATTCAATATTGATAGTAAGCATTGCATTTCTGAACTGAAATTTAAATCTGAATGGAACACCCAACGACAAAATGGGTACACAAAGACAGGTTTGTCTCCAAATCAAGATCCTCTAGAGTGAATCCAATACACTGGGATAAATAAAATGCCCTAGAAATGAATCCTGGCATATTAGCTGTGTGAATTCCTGAAAGTTTACTAACATTATGAAACAGAGACAATTCTGAATGTACAGTGAAGTGTCTATAAGCATTTTCAATTTAAATTTCTGAGCTGTTGTAACTTCAAGTGGGGTCAAAGTAATCTATTGTGCTCGGGTTTCTTTGCATTATATTATATCCTATTAGTTCTATGTTTCAGAGGTTCTGCAGACAATTTGAAAATGCTCAGAATGAATTTTTTTCCTCTTACCCCGTTGTCCTCCAAAAAATATTTCTTGATCCCCTTCTGAAACACAAGAGTTCAGCCACAACTAGAGAAACATTCACCAGGACTGAATGTTCTGAATGGAAATTAAGATGTCTTTGTCAGCTATCACTCAGAATTACTTTGTATTTGAAGTCAGGTAATAAGTCTTCATTCTCATCAAATCAGTAAGGAGGGTCCAGCAAAGGGCAACAAAGATGATTAGGGGACTGGAGCACCTTTCTTATGAGGAAAGGCTGAGGGACTTGGGTCTCTTTAGTCTAGAGAAAAGAAGATTGAGGGGGGATCTTATTAACACTTACAAATACTTAATGGGAGGGGGATGGGAGTAGTCTTTTTTCAGTGGCACCCAGTGATAGGACGAGGGGTAATGGGCATAAACTTGAACATAGGAAGTTCCATCTTAACATGAGAAGGAACTTCTTTACTTTGAGGGTAGTGGAGCACTGGAACAGGCTGCCCAGAGAGGTGGTGGAGTCTCCCACTCTGGAGACATTCAAAACCCGCCTGGACGCTGTCCTGTGTAACGTGCTGTAGGTGACCCTGCTCTGGCAGGAGGGTTGGACTAGATGATCTCCAGAGGGCCCTTCCAACCCTAACAATTCTGTGAATTCTGTGAATTCTGTGACAACCCAGTTTAGGACTTGCTCTGGTCCATAGCAAGATGTGCTTCCACAGAGGATTTGAGGCTCTGCAGGAACTCTTCACAACATCCTTAGTCTTTCCTGCTGTTTTCCTGTATGACATTCTATTTCAGCCTGAAAATCTTGTGATTTTAGTAGGTTTTAGATAGCATAAGCTGTGATAATGCTTCAGAATGTATTGTCTTCATTCTCTTGAATTAGTGATTGTTGCTTGAGACTAAAGAAACTGAACTCAAGGACCTTGATGATCTTTTGTAATACTAGGAGTACGTAAAAAATGCCATGGGGCGTTTTTTGTTTTGTTTTCTTTTTTTTTTTTTCCACTTGATGCATTTACTGTACAGCTGAAAAGTTATTTACACTTAATAGAAGAAAAAAAAGAAAAAAAAAAAAAAGATTTCCCAATGTTTAAACAAAGCTTGAGGCCAAAGTATCCGAAGAGCTAGAAGACAGTGGTTTTGATATACCAAACCCCACTAAATACACTTAAGGTTAGGATGCACAAAAACTTGATAAAACATTTATTGAATGCCATCCATTGTAACTCCTGCAGACTCTAGTAGCATTGCATTTTGTCAGCCCAACGCAGCAACAAACTGCAACATCTAGGCTTAATAAAACCTGTCAGTGTGGACTTTACCTGTTTTTGTAATCTGCCACATGTGTGGGAGTTCTTTAAGGAAAAGTAGTACAAGTACTTTCTAACAATAGAGAGACATTTAATAAAACAGCCTTCTCTGATAAACACATGACATTTTTCCTTCAGGTAGTTGCAGTTTAGAGAAACAAGTAGCACAAATAAATCCAAACACTCATGGACCAGAATATGGCATGTGGAGATATCACAGAAGAGGAAAGAACAAACATTACAGTAAACATTACACTAAACTAGTATCCGGAAACACAGGCAGCTGCCCCAAATTCTATTTCTGGATGCTTTAATAAAACCAAAGCATAAATTTTTGACAACTATAATCCAAAGCCACACTTTCATTTACGCTTCTAACTTACATAGTCATTAAGATGAAGGACTACACTGTCATTGCCAGTTTTTTTGAAAGCAGTTGTTTAAAACATCTCAAAATGATCTGCTGGCTCTAGTACAACAACACAGTGCTCCTCTACACTTGCAAAGACAAAAAAATAAAATCACGTTACCCTCACGCATTTCAAAGGTTGTGTAGCAACTATAAACATTGACTCCAAGGATCCAGAGAAAAGCTTGTGTCTGACATAAATTCCACTACAATTAACACTGTCAGTCATGCACCTGATGTCTGTAAATGAGGCAGTAGAAAATAAATTCATAAGCTACCAGGAATACAAAAAGGATTAATTTATAGTATTCACATTTATATTCAGGTATATGTGTAAATTACAATCAAAAGCATTTTAATGATTATTTGCATTAAAAAACGCTTCTTTGTGTTTTAAAAAGATTTAACTTGATGCGTTATATCCATTTTGAGACAGAAACTGATTGCATGCTTGTTTTTTAAAACCTTCTTATAAAGGCTCACAGAAATATGAATTATAAGACAGAAGAAAAAGTAAACTTTTCCATGATTTTCATGCAATAACAGAATGCAATATAATTTTTAAACCAAACTGGTTCATTATATCACTGCAAATCACGGCAGGTCCTACAGTTCCCAATGGCACTAAATTTCATATATACATATGGCTTTAAACTGGAAGAGGGCAGGTTTAGACTGAACATTAGCAAGAAATTTTTCACTATGAGGGTGGTGAGGCACTGGAACAGGTTGCCCAGAGAGGTTGTTGAGGCCCCATCCCTGGAGGTGTTCAAGGCCAGGCTGGACATGGCCTTGGGCAACCTGGTCTAGTGGGAGGTGTCCCTGCCCATGGCAGGGGGGTTGGAATTCAATGATCTTTAAGGTCCTTTCCAACCTAAACCATTCTATGATTCTATGATTCTATATACTCTACAGTTCTCTCTATCTCAGCATAAAATCAGTAAGATTTCCCTGGCACTTTATCTGGTTTAGATAAGGCTTCACACAACCATATGGGTAAGAAGCACTGCTGCTCAGTGTTCGTTTATCCTAGTAGCAATGGCAAGCAAAGGAACAGGAAAGGCATAGACTTCATGAACTTCACAGAAGCTCATGGAATGATGTTGGGCTCTTGGGAAAAGAATGAAGTTAGAAAATACTGGAATTAGAAAATTAGTTAGCCACTGGTGGAATTTGCAGTTAAAAGGAATATGAAATCAAAATCAATTGGGACAAAATGAAAATGATATTTATCTTTTTAATTGGAAGCAAACTTAGAAACATATGATATGTTATATTGTAAGGGAGATCTGAGAATCTGTTTAACCCCCATCTCAAAGCAGATCCAGTTGAACAAACCCAATTCCCTCAACATCTCCTCATATTTTGTATGGTGGGGCTCCACTGGAGGAGATGACAAGACAGCCTGGGGAATCGTCAGGGAAAATTTTGGCCATCTGAGGAACCGATCAAAAGTGAATGCCCTGCCTGATGTGGCACTCTTAAAGTCCCTGTTTAGTTTGTACACAGATACAAAACCACTGGTAACATTTTCTCCTGGGATCTTATTGTCGCTTTGAATACAGGAAAGCAAAAAATGGTAGCAAAAATCAGTTGGTCTATTGTGTATAAACCAAAACAGACACATTGACAGTTGATCCAAAGCTTATGTGAAGCCATCAGTGAAGAAAATCACATTCATAACAGGTGCCTGTTTCCCTGGAAGCAGAAAAAAAGACAAAAAGAATTCTGACGATGTAGGAATAGAAAGAAAAGAGGAGGAAATTTAGGAGTTTGTGCCGTTAGTGAAACCAATAGGACTTAAATTCGTCCCTTCTTCCCTTCTAATTTTTTTTTGTAAAATTGTTCTTATTTCTGAATTTCCTTCACAGTGCCCTGTGCATTATATGGTTTTCACTTTTGGATTACTTTGAGGCACAGAAATAATTATATATATAAAAAAAAAAGATATACTGCAGTTATGCAGTATTAGTATGGTTTTAATATAGGTGTTAACATGGATTTAAAGTATCATAAATATAAATCATACTAATGACAGAGATTGTAGAAAACAAGTTTACTCAAAAACTATAACCTACTGTAAGTACATTCAGCATTAACTTCTCAAGCTGACATGTTTCCCATGTTAAAACCACAATCAATGTTTAGATGGTATACAGGAGCGACCTTGCAGTAGTACCTGAGAGAGACAGCTTGGGAGGAAAATAAGGCCCCATAAAGTATCTGCCAAAGAGTCATATGAGTGTTGTAAGTACACATTTGCATTTAGCAAAGCCACACTCCTTGAGTTTACTTCTGTAGTTTCTGAATAGAGTTGATTGCCTACTGCTTGCTGGAAGCTTCTGACAAAAAAAAAAAAAAGGTAAAGGATGTCACCTCTGAACATCAAAATCTTCTGGTTTAGTTTCTCAGAGACAGGGAAAACATAATCAGTTACTACCTTACAGTAGTGTTCACTCATGATATTTATGTAAATGCCTAAGTATATACAAATTCAATGTAAATCAAATAGGATGACACACAGACTTATTTAGGTATATATAAAAGTTCTTTGCTGAAATGAAACCATTTTATTTCCATTCACAGTGCACTTGCACTTAGTATGGACACTTGTCCAAAGAAGCTTTTAATTTTTCTGAAAGAAAATACAAAAGTTTTGAAACTTGCTAGCTGCATTTTCTTATGTCTTAAAACTACCCAATTTCATATAAACACACAAACATGCTTGTTTGCAGCAATTAAGATTCAAAGAATTCATTTAAGCCATAGTCCATATTTTACCTGAAATATCAAGTATACACCCAAAACTGTCTCAACGCATGGAAGAATTCAGTAAATAGCACTGGTAGATGCAGGTGGATGCAAAATTTCTAATTTGGGAGGAAATCAAAGTAATTGACTTGCATGCCCTTTCCGTGATTAAAAACATGTGTCAGTGAAAGTGCATTTAGTGAAGCCTCATTCTGTAATACAGTCTTCAAATACCTTCCCAGACAGATAACCCAATTAAGCATTACTGATTACTTGTTTAAGACATTGTCTCACTAGGCACTTTATTTTTAAAGACCTGGAAAGTTATGTCAAATTTCCCTGGATTAGCTTCTCCAGCACACACATTAGCTTACAGAGTTGACAGTTACAGAGTAATATGGTGGTAAAATTCAGCTGCACAGATGGAGATAAATTATTTAGCATTTTATTCATGAATTCTACACTTTAGAACAATATAGATAGACAGTCAGGTGGGTGCATAGGTACAGCTCTTTGTACTAGAAGTATCTCTGTGTTTTTAATAGCGAAGCTTCAAAGACAAATGCTTCAGCCTCTGAATTTACAGCTACTGTTAGTTAAAAGACAAAATCATCCCAAGAAGACTTCACTTCATATCATTATTTCACAAAACCAAAACAAAATATGCAGAAACCTATGTTTTATTTCATCGCAGAATAGAACTAGAAAGTTTACTTTGAGGAGCAGCTTCGCATTTTAATTCATACCTGAATTTCTATTTGATTTTAAATTTGGTTTTCCCTTTTTTGGAAACGAAAGTAGTGAGATTTAACAAACATTCATTCACACTGGAGCACTTGAAGTGCTGACAAACCACACAAAAGAATTCATGATTCACATAAATTATTTTCATCAGTAGCACAGTATGAGGTACTTGGCTGAATAATTTTTGCCAACACCACAGAGAAAAAAAATCTTAGAAAGTAAATTGTACACGAAAGCACAAGAAGAGCCTAACAGAATTTGCTTCTTTGATCAATTTAGTAAGAATATTTGTAAGAAACCATTCTATACTTGTTCTCAATAACAAGCACAACCTAACATACGATTAACTTGCACTTGTTTATCGTGGTTGTCTTCCTCATAAACACTTGCTATAACTATTACAATTTATGCACTATAATCAAGATGTACAAGTTAGTGAATTGCAGTACCAGAAATGCTAGAGAATTGGGTGGAGAGGAACCTAATGAAGTTCTACAAAGGCAAGCGTGGGGCCCTGCACCTAGGGAGGAATAACCCCATGCACCAGTACAGGTCAAGGTTTGACCTGCTGGAAAGCAGCTCTGCAGAGAAGGACCTGGGAGTCCTGGTGGACAAAAAGTTGACCATGAGGCAGCAATGTGCCCTTATGACCAAGAAGGCCAATGGCATCCCAGCGTGCATTACAAAGAGCATGGCCAGCAGGTCGAGGGAGGTCATTGTCCCCCACTACTCTGCCCTGGTGAGGCCACATCGGGAGTACTGTGTCCAGCTCTGGGCTCCCCAGTTCAAGAAAAACACGGAACTACTGGACAGAGTCCAGCAGAGGGCTAGGAAGATGATCAGGGGACTGGAGCATCTCTCTTATGAGGAAAGGCTGAGAGACCTGGATCTGATTAGCCTGGAGAAGAGAAGACTGAAGGGAGATCTCATAAATGCTTACAAATATCTAAAGGGCGGGTGTCAAGAGGATGGGGCCAGACTCTTTTCAGTGGCGCCCAGTGACAGGACAAGGGGCAATGGGCACAAACTGGAACACAGGAAGTTCATCTGAACCTGAGGAAACTTTTCTTTACTTTGAGGGTGACAGAGAACTGAAACAGGCTGCCCAGAGAGGTTGTGGAGTCTCCCTTCACTGGAGATATCCAAAACCTGCCTGGATGGGTGCAACCTGTGCAAACTGCTCTACGTGAACCTGCTTTAGCATGACTAGATCATCTCCAGTGGTTCCTTCCAACCCTTACCCCTTTCAGCTATCCAGATATATTCTCTCCATTGTATATTTACAAACGTTTTTATTTGTGTATCTCTCTATATAGTGTATACCTTGCATGGGTTCAGCTCTTGTTTTTTCATTTGAGAATACTATAGGCATAGGAGGGCAAAGTGGGGGAAAGTGCCAGAGAAATCACATTTCATGCTGTAGAATCTAACGGCAGGTGCTGCAGAAACCATCTGTAAGATGCTATAGAGTACTCTGGGCCCTAGTAATTGCCAGACTTAGCTACACCAAACTGCTTAAATGCAGACATCAAATTACATGTATGCAGCTGACTATCAACACAGCTCAGAAATCATTAATCTGCTATCGCTGAAAAGAAGAGGATGAAATATGGCTCCATGTTTTTATGACACTGTAGAGTCTCAGTTTGGCCAGATTATTCTCCAATTACCAATATTTATCATTGCTCAAAAGGAATTAAATTTCTACTTTAGATCAGTTGTGGGGTTTTATTTCCCAGCAGTTCAGTAAAAATATGTCAGTAATTAAGTTTGAACATAAACAAGCATTTCAGAACAGAAATACATGCATTTTCAATTCCTTTAGCAACTCAGTCTGTTGACAGATTACTCTTAAATACAAATAGCAGTTTGAAAAGCAGTGGAAAGAAAATACTCGTATTAAATAAAACCACTGAATCAAGCTATTATACAACTTCAAAAAATGAGCTACCCATAAAGATTGATAAAACTGAATGGATGAGATGTATTTATGAATTCAAGTATGTCAACACTTCTATATAAATTATTCCAGCAGTAGCATGACAGCTAATTAGCTTGAATTGAGAAATATGTAAATTTGTGAACAATGAGGAACTTTACCTACTTAGGTTTCAGATGAACATCTTTAATGCTCATATATGATATTTTCTGACATCTTCTAAAACTTAAAGATGTGTTCTGCTGAACACTCTCTGTATAACCAAATAAAAACAGGCCTATAATTTAGAAAAAACAAACAAACAAAAAAAACCCAAAACAAACAAAAAAACCCTATTATCAGGCTATATTTTTTCTTTTTCTAATATTTAATATGTTAGAACCAATCTGCAATCTCCCTATACTAGTATTTATTTTAAAACCCAGAAGAGATTCCATGACAAGAATTCAGAGAGGAATATACAAGTAACTTAAAATGTCTTTTACAAATGTTCATCTATTTTATTAATTTAAATATATCTTGTATTTCAAAATTAGGGATTGTGTACTTTTTTTTTTCTGATAACATTACCAAATGTAATGCTTTTAATTGTCATTACATCTTTTTTTTTTTCCTAATGATAGTACTAAGGATGACCAAAATGTGGCAAATGTATAATTCCATTGCTTTCCTTAAAAGTTAAATTATTATTTTCAAAAACTGGTGATGATGTAAGAAATTTGGAAACATACAAAATTCATTAATAATTACTGTGTATTTAATATCCCCTTACTGGCAACATATAAAAAGGGAGAATCTTGCATAAGCATCTCTGTCTGCCCTCTCTACGTTTTTCTCTCTAATTCAGTGCAAAATTTTGCAGCTTTTTTAAAGAATTTAGAATTTTATTATGAAGATATTAAATCAAGTCATAGCTGTACTTAACATTTAAATAGATAAGGGTTATATTTTCTCCATACTTATACAGTGGAAAGCAATCAGACTGCAATTCACAGTGAGAGCTTCACCTCATCAGCATTACCTGCTAACTACTGCCACTGACTTCATCTTTGCCTAGCTTAAGCCTAGGTTCAAAAGAATGATTCAGAGTTACAGCAGAATAAAATTTGGAATTAGCAATGCTAGTATTGAAATCTCATGATCTACATTCACACCTATTCTGCATTATTAAAAAAAAAAAAAAACAAACAAAACCCAAAACACAAACAAAAAACCCAAGAAAAACTAGAAAAATTCAAACTTTTTGAAGACTTAAATCTGAGCCATATCAAAGCTCCATGATTAGATCCATGTTTCAGTAGCTGAGATATTTTCATCAGACTCACTCTAGAAACCTGAAAAGGCAGACACAGTAAAATGCTGTAGATCTCTCTACCTCAAATTAACAAAAAAAAAAAAAAAGAAAAAAAATCAGGAAAAAAGCAGAGAGGTGAGAATGGGAGGTCAGCAGTCAGCTGAGGCGTGCTGCTATCATAGTGTGAACTACTACATGTAAAGATGTTATACTGTGGAAAAATAAGATATGATTATGCAAGTTGGGTATCTTTCCTGTAAATTGTATTGACCTGCAAAAAATAAAAACATAATGACAACAAATGAATGCCGATCTCATTGTGATTTATAGGTACTGAACTCTTTAAAATGCTTTAAATTCCTCTGACTCATGGTTGAAGCTTATTAGTCAGCAAACAGGGCTCACTTGATACTTATTTCAAGGTATAAAGTAAATAAGTAATCAACTTTATAAAAACGAGCACTGAAATGAAATGTGTCTGCAATTGAAGTGTTATAAATGATAGAACACAGTTTTATAGAATTCTTTTATGTAACATGTAACAATTGAATACAAAACTAGTGAAGCTCCATGTTTTAGCTGATGAAAAGAATGTTCATGCAGAAGCATATCCTAATTAAATGTTATTTAAAAAAAAAAAAGAACAAGCAATTTTGTAAGATCTACAAAGTATTCTTTGTAAATAAAGTCATCAACAGTTAAAATAAAATAAGCACAGCAAGCACTATTTTATTGTAGTGGCGCTAAAGCTAATTATTACATACAGTGATTAGAAACTGAATGGTGATCTCTGTTATATGAAAAAAGTCATTTGAAAGAGTACTGCTAAGGGAATACTTTCAAGAAAATAAATACTAGTTTGTAGCAGTGAATGAGAACATTTAGTTCTGAATTAAAGTTGAAATGGGATGTTTTTCAACATGGTAGCTTCATGGCACTAATTCTGTTAAGTGTGACTAGATAAGAAAAAAATAAGTAGGAATTTTAAAAATAAATAAATAAATACAGATGTTGTATTTGATTTACCGAGAATTACCTTCAACTCCATTGAGCAAAGACATATTTAATTTCTCTCTAGTTTTACTGGAAATACCTCTAAGATAAGTTAAGATACTAGCATTTTTGTGTTGGCTCTGAAAACAATGTATGTTCTTCTGTATTGAACTTTTATCATAGCAATACACTAAAAATTGAGACACATCATTTAAAAAAATGTTCATATTTTCAGGTTCTATGATTTTTTAATAAAGGAATAAAAAGCTCCCACATTCTTTTATTTTGATGTATTTTACATACTTACAGGCTATATTTCTGACTATTTTTTTACTGTTCAACTGGTGATTTACATTCCCCTCACCTCCACAAGCACTTTCAAGAGCTTCTACATGATGCAGCTGCTGTGTGGGACAGATGTACTCTATTTCTAGTAACACGTTGAGCATAAAAATGGTTATTTGTTCATTAATTTTTCACACCTTATTTTTCAAAATTTACTTTCTCCACACCTTCCAAAGTTTTTGGATCTTGTACAACTTGTCCAATAAATCAGGCTTAGTACCTCCTACAAACATCACTGAAGCACAGCCCTACAACTGGTAAAATTATTGGCTTCATTTTTTATATGAAGCTACATCAGATTGAAGTTTCTTTTCTTTTTTTTAAATAAACCAGAGAGATTGCTACTGTATTGCTAAAATAATAATAATAATAAAAAAAAATAGTAGTCACACTATATTTTCAAAGTTTATTCTTCTTTACAACATAGGCTAGGTATATCCATATATATAGGTATATCCATATCCATGTTGACCATATCTATTAAATACAAAAGAAGCCACCTTTCACAATGTTAGGCACCTAAAGCATCCATTAAAAAAATTCGAAAGAATTTCCCAGCTGCGGGTAACAAAATCCAGTATATGCACAACACACGGTACTCTATATTTTACATGACTGTTTTTGTCAGTTTCAGCATTTTTAAACTAATTTGCATACAAACACAAATAGAGTTGCTGGCACCTTTCTGTATGTTCAGTGTAGAGGAATACACATGCTCTTTGCAGATGAGCAATAGCCATCTGTACCAATCTGGAAGCCAGCATGAAACCTAAGTGGTTTGAATATGACTCTCTCTGTGCAGCAAGTTACCTGAGTGAAGAAACAACCCCCTGTTATGCACAAGGCCATCAACCACTTGTTATAGGCAAGGAATTACTGCGTTATTGCTTCACTTCCACAACTGAGTGTTTCCAAAGCAAAACATGCTCCTCTGGATCCAGCAAGTGTTGTCAGAAATTAACATTGCCGTCTATATTCAAGCCACATGTAGAAGGTCAGTCAGTTTTGTTTGTTCAGAAATTAGTCTGGGGCTGAGGCCATCAGCATCTTATGCCAGTAGTTTAATGTACAGAGATATAAAATATTTTAAAAAATAGACCTTCAGGGGAATATACACAGACAATTAAATACAAGGTGTAGAAAACTCAGCACAAGATGTAACACAGAGAAGGCAAGACACTGGCAGACCTGACGAGGCAACCAGCTGGTGTAAGGATCCTGTTCTCCTGGGTCCAGCAGACCTGATGCATGAACTAGCTGGTGTGAGAGTGGGGAGGGGTGTGTGTGTGCATGTGTGTGTGTGTGTCATAGAACAAAAATCACTATCCACCCATCTATATATTTGTGTTTGTGTGTGTATGTGTGGATAGACCAATAGATAGATAGATAAGTAGATAGATAGATATCACAGAATCACAGAATCACAGAATTTTCAGAGTTGGAAGGGACCTCTGCAGATCATCTAGTCCAACTCCCCTGCTAAAGCAGGATTGCCCAGAGCACATTACTCAGGACTGCATCCAGGCAGGTTTTGAAAATCTCCAGAGAAGGGGACTCCACAACCTCCCTGGGCAGCCTGTGCCAGTGCTCTGTCACCCTCACCGTAAAGAAGTTTTTCCGTGTATTGGAACGGAACTTCCTATGTTCCAACTTGTGCCCATTGCCCCTCGTCCTGTCACTGGGAACCACTGAAAAGAGTCTGGCTCCATCCTCCTTCAACCCACCCTTTAGATACTTGTATGCCATAATAAGGTCTCCCCTCAGCCTTCTCTTCTCCAGGCTAAAGAGTCCCAGCTCTCTCAGCCTTTCCTCATAAGGGAGATGCTCCAAACCCTCAATCATCTTCACTGCCCTTCGCTGGACTTGCTCCAGCAGTTCCCTGTCCCTCTTGAACTGGGGACCCCAAAACTGGACACAGACATATGTACCCAACCTGTTCAGTAAACAAATTTTAGACCACATGCCATGAGTGGCATGGTGCTATTCTTCATCTGCATTCCCCAAAACTGCCCTTGAACAGCCTCTCAGCCACAAAATTAGACAAATTCCCACTGATCTCTAATGTCTCAGGGAAAGCTCATTGAGGACAGACTGCCTTTGTTTAACATTGAGGCCAGGAAACTCCATGCACTTGTGTACTTTCTACCTCTCTATTTGCTACAAAAGCATTTTCTGGAAAAAAGTTCTTGGGTTTGATCTATTTACCTTCATTTCTTAGTCCTCTCAGGCTCTTTAAACACCCTGAAGAACAGCTGGACTGCCCAGAAGGCAAACCGTATCCTGGGCTGCATCAAAAGAAGCGTGGCCAGCAGGTTGAGGGAGGGGATTCTGCCCCTCTACTTTGCTCTCGTGAGACCCCACCTGGAGCACTGCATCCAGCTCTGGAGTCCTCAGCACAGGAAAGACATGGACCTGCTGGAGTGAGTCCAGAGGAGGGCCACAAAAATGGTCAGAAGGCTGGAACACCTCTCCTATGAGGAGAGACTGAGAGAGTTGGGGTTGTTCAGCCTGGAGAAGGGAAGGGACTGGAGAGAACTTATTGTGGTCTTTCAGTACTTAAAGGGGTCTTATAAGAAAGATGGGAACAGACTTTTTAGCAGGTCCTGTTGTGTTAGGACAGTGGGTAATGGTTTTAAACTAACAGAGGAAAGATTCAGATTAGATAGAAGGGAGAAATTTTTTTACAGTGAGTGTGGTGAAACACTGGAAGGTGTTTCCCAGAGATGCCCCATCCCAGCTGTAACTGAATAAACTCATAGGAAACACAAACTCATACTGTATCTATGCTTCTCTATTTTACATTAATTGGTTTCCATCCAAACAAAATTCTTTAGCTATCTCCCAGGACATGTCTACACCACAAAACAAACAAACAAAACCAAACACTGCACCAAGTGGCATGGGGACCAATGGGTAACCTGCCTAACATGAGCTTGTGTTATGGTGGTAAGGAAGTAACAAGCAAACATCTACTACTCTAATGCTCTTTCCTATTTCACATTTTTAGTTTGTAACCAAGAAGATAATGCAATTTGCAGAGGAATTGAAAAAAAAATTAAAAATTAGATATCAAAAATTTTGATCAGGTTATATTACCAGAGAGGAAGGTATGGGATTACTTGGTAACAGTTTGTCAGCACTTACTGGGAACTGGAGTCTGATAACAGCTCTTCAGTCTTCTAGACAAAGACAGAACAGCACATTATGGCTCATACCTGACGCTACCCATATGCAAGCTTGTAAATAAGATGCTTGTTTTTAACAGTAAGGATAATTAACCATTGGAACAGATTACAAAAGGCTCTGAAGGACTGGAGAACACTAAATCAGGGATAGATGTAACTTTTTTTCTGAAAAATATGCTCTTCTTCAGATGGAGAATTTTTATGGTTTATTTTACACAGGTCATAGTTGATTATTAGAATGGAAATGTCTTGTTTCTAATTATGAATTTCATAACTGTTGCCTGGATTTATCAGATCATGATATCTTAAAAGTGTACACCAGTTCCACATCAGAGATAAATACAGATGGTTTTGTTTGTTAACAAAATGAGTCCTAATTCTAGAATAATGAGAGGAGAAGACTTGTCCATGTTTGTATCAATGGATGTTATACTTCATATACCAGGTTCTTACTAAGAAAAGTTCAAGACAAAACGTGCAAAATAATGGAAAAATGCTCCTGTTCTATCTACTATACACTGAACAAACAGGAAGCTGTTACCATTCCTGAGAAGCAGAAGTTTCTGAAATAAACAGGAACAAACAGGAGGTGCAAACTCTTTAAAACATGTTCATATCAAACAAGTAATCTTTCTTTTCAGTCTTCTGACAAACATATTAAAATTCCTAAATTTTTTTGAAAGGATAGATTCTCTTTTGTTGTAAACCCAGTGATTAGTATCTAAAATTTGACTATGCCTTGAGATTCTCCCAGTACAGAACCATTTAAAATGTGGATAAATCCCAAATATAAATAGAACTTATTAATTCAGCTCTCAAGTCTATGTAGATTTGCAGGGCTTTACTGCTACTTACTGTACACAGAAAAATTAACATTTTTAAGAGCTTCATCTAGCCCAATGGGATTGCAGTGGATTGCTTTCAAACACAGCAGCTGAAGCAAACACACTACCCATGTTTTCTATTACCATATTGCTACCCAGGGGGCAGTGTGTGAATTCTAAATATTTATTGTGAAAACCTGTACATCAGTTTCTAAGAAACCAAGATTTCTCTTGATAGTTGCCCTCTGCAGAAGAGTTGAAACCTGCTTTAGAAACTTTCCTACTAAATAGTGCCGAATTCTGGAATCCCACACCGTCAGTGGACCTTTTTTTTTTTTTTTTTTTTTTTTTTTCCCACAGCAATGAAGATAGAAAGAGAACTGGTAGAATGAATTCTTTTCATTCAGTCAGTCGTTAGATCTAGGTTCCATATCCTAAAACTAGAAATTCTGTTTTTACCCCTGGGCTGTACATAATAATTTATAACCGATTGCAGCACAAATCAAGGACAGATGTCCAATCTCAATCTGAAGAAGTTAGGAGATGGAGAATTCAAAGTCCACTTTGAAATTTGCTAAAACACTTAATAAAGCCATTCCTTCTTTCAACTGTGGTAACAAATTCTGCTTCTTTGTCTTAATAATACCCTTCTTTGTTAGTTTAGCTAGGTATGATCCAGTATTTTCTCCGTGTGGATGTATTTATATGGTCTAAAACTTTACTGCTGAATCTACTTTCTGATGAGAGAAGCATTTGTTCTTGAATCATCTTTTCATTCTTTTTTAAATTACCTATCTAGTTTTCAAACATCCTTTCAAACCTGTGAATAGTCTGGGTCTAGTGTTCTACTTTTTGTTGAATGCTGTTTTATGTACACCTCTTTAATCCACTTAACAAAGGTCTGTTCATTGCAATACTGTGCCAAGAACTATGTCATAGGGATGCAAATGAACATCTCAAATATCCTTCTTCCTTCTCCTCTGCTATCACTTCTGAGGTTATGAGGGCAAGCATTTTTCCTACCAGTTGAATTTATGGCCTTAAGCTTTCAATGTGTCAGTCTATCATTAAGCTAATTCATGATATAAACACATAATTGAATTGAAATGAAATTCACTGCATATGTATGTTAGAATCCATAAAGCCCTTCTTCGGAAGTCAGTCTCTTCTACCCACTTCATACATGGGCTGCACATGATCTACAGAAGAAGTCTTTCCAATATATTTTTATAAGACCTCCCTTACGTCTTAAAATCATAGCATGGTTTAGGTTGGAAGGGACCTTGAAGATCATCGAGTTCCACCCCCCCTGCCATGGGCAGGGACACCTCCCACTAGACCAGGTTGCTCAAAGCCCCATCCAACCTGGCCTTAAACGCCTCCACAACTTGTTCCAGCACCTCACCACTCTCATAGTGAAAAATTTCTCCCTAATATCTAATCTAAATCTTCCAGTTTAAAATATGCCATTAATTTCAGAGAGTGCAGTTAGTTAGAAGAGACTTAACTGCTAAGTAAAATTACTGAAAAGAAAATTGGTTCTGTTTTACCTCAACCCAGGACAGTATCCAGTATGGCTGAACAAAAGAGCAATAAATAGAAATATTGGGAATGACATCACAGCAGTAGGTAGCACTTGTCCTAACATCTTCAAGGAGATAGTATCAAAAGGACATTTTAGCATCCTTTAAATAATTCTAAGATATAGGCTGGCTAACGGTGATTTTTAATGCTTTCAATTTTTTTTCTAAAAATATATTTACATTTGTAGAAGCTTCCATAGGAAAACTGCTGCCAGTTATATATTTTATTTTATTTACCAAACTGGAACGCTATACTTTGCTCTACCAAAAATGATTATTTTTCCAAGGTAGATAAAACAAGAATTATTTTTTCCTCCCAGAGAGTGAAGATGAGTAAATAGGGATGTTTATGGCCTTAAATGGTATATCCAAGCATCATTTTCACTCTGTGAAACTGAGATGCAGCTCTCAGTCTCCTGTAGGAATTGCTAACTTTACATGACTTACAGAAGGAAGAGTCTTGAGCAATTCCTATGGTACAACTAGTAGAAGAATATTCAGGTTGCAAAGTGGTGGGTTTTAAAATAAAATGTATTCAAATTAATTCACTTTAAAAAAAAAAAAAGATTAATTCATCTGGTTAAACAAGAACGAAACTAATTAAAAAGGGTCCATAAATAATGAATGAAAAAAAAGTAACGGATTTTCTCTATCTTTAAATGTGCTCTCTTACAATATGGCTGAACCTCAAATCATCTTTTTGTTTATGTTTTCACAATGCTGGAAGATTTACTGTCAGACTACTACTATTATTTTTTATGAGGACACAGGAAAGATAAATATAAA
Source organism: Charadrius vociferus (assembly GCF_000708025.1). Lineage (NCBI taxonomy): Eukaryota > Metazoa > Chordata > Aves > Charadriiformes > Charadriidae > Charadrius > Charadrius vociferus. The sequence goes on from NW_009648340.1 coordinate 799,139, forward strand.
CCTTTAAAATATTTATTTTCCTGGCAAGGAACATACTCTTTGGTATTGATATTTTAAAGATATTTTTTTTTCCAATACCAGCACCAGAAGAATGTTAATTTGATACAATACTCAGCCCCAAGAGAAAAAAAAAAAGTCAGTCTTGAATACCTGGTGTTCTGTTTTCTCAGTTCAAGCTCCCATGGGCTGTAGTTGCAGTTGAAAGAAGACCTAAAGGAGCTGAACCCAGCTATACAAGAAATGAGGACTACAATATTAACAAGAACTTGAACAAACCTTGTCTGAAGATACTTGTTACCATGTCATAGCAACCCTGTGAATAAAGCACGTATAAGACCCAGTTTTAAAAAAGGCACTGTTTGTTTTAATCGTTCCTTTCTTTTCCTTTAATATCCTGGATGATGCACACAACTTCCCACTTCAACACATGTAGCAGCAGTCCTACTGACTAGAGTCTCTTTAAATGCACAACAGTAATTCAGTCTCAGAGCACAGTGAGAAATAAGAGCATTTGATGGCGTAATTAAAAAGCTATGTCAACTTTTATGCACAAGTGGGTCAAACTAAAGCTGGCATTCTTTATTCTTGAGTGCTCAACTTTGCAATATTGATGATATTTTTACGTACACAGAAATATGACAAATGACACTCCAGTAAATCTGCATATATGCTCTGCTAGAATATATCCTACTTCTGTTTCAGTGTGTATTGTAAACTAAACTGCCCTCGCTTCAGTCAGCTAAAAAAGACAAATGTAGATTATTGTGACAACTTAACTAAATATGCACTTTATAAACCTCGTTTGAAGTTACTCAAATTCATTTACATGCTACTTTCTATATGTTTTTTGGGAATTTGGTCCTGCTGTTCTCATTTCAAAATAGGTGTGCAAGAATGAATACATTCTAAAAAAAGTGTGGGTTTTGTTTTGATATCGAATAATACTTGGAATTGAACTTTTCTTTCAATACCTTATCTATAATCTCCAAAATGTCTGAATACAAAATAAAACCATATGCTTGGTGTCCTCCAAATGCAGGTGATCACACATCCCTTCACAGAATTTTGTATAAATTACAGAATACTGTTGTATTAGTCAGATATTCTCATTATATTTTACTATATTCTTTCTAATCAATAGATTTTAATATAGGGTCACATCATTTTAAAGAAATAACAATTGTCCTAACATAAGTTCTCGCTTTCTGGTCAGGAAAGCTTGCATCTCTCTTCTGCCCCTCTTATCTGTTTCACTAAAAGTGGGATGCAATTATTTACCAATCTTATTAGCATACTGAATAGTTCTTTAGTTAATATACTTATCAGCTAAAAAACTTCCAATATATAAAAACTAGTTGCTAGTACTTCCATTTTTAATTTTGTTTTAGATGGTTTACGTTTGAAATTCATGCTCATCCCTGTGGTACTGCTACAAGGTTGGCTAGCCTGTCTAACCAGCAAAATCCTCATGTTCTCTTTTTTCCACAGCAAATTCCCTTCCCTGCTGTTTGTCCTCTCCCTTGCCTAACAGGGAGATAGGAAAACCAGAAACAATATATCAGTCACTGCTGCACATCATATCTAAACTTTCTATGCTGTAACATAGAAAGTTTAGATATGCTTTAAAACATTAGAGATACAGAACAGCACAGTATTTTCTAAGTGCAGATCTCTGCAGAAAACCCATTAAGTCCAATCACTAGCCTACTGTGCAGACATTAAAAAAAAAAAAAGAGTAGCCATCAATAAACATGTTATTTAAATTCAATTTAACATTCTTTTAGAGTCAAAGAAGTAATCGATGCATTCTGTGTGCTAAGTAAACAGAGATACCAGGCGCCAAGGTATTTATTAACTGTAAGAACAGTTCATTGACTGGTTTATTCTGCGCTAATGTAGATTACAGCAGTGGTCTTAGCAGAAGAACTGTGCAAAAAACTAATAGGTAGTTGGCCCCAAAAAGCTTGCAGTGGAGATTTAGGAAAAGTTTTTTGGGGGAGTATGTCAACTTCTGTATATCTTGCTGGGAAAAAAACCCCACCCTACTAACAAATGCTTTAATTGTCATGTGCCATGTATTAGCAGTTTTCAGTATATCCAGGAAAAAAATAAAACAGACGTATATTCATACTTGATTTGTACATCTTAAAATTCTATCCTTTTAAAATATAATGATTAATGGATGAGATTATTTTATTTTCTGTTTAACTCGCTGGAAATTATGAATGCATGCCACTATGCTAATTCCTACCAAACAGGTCTTCCTATACTCAGGTATTTGAAAACGTATGTTTAATAAAAGCCAAACGGATTAAAAAAATCAAGATGTACTAAAAAAATCCTACCATATCTTTAAGAAAATGGCAATAGCTAGTATTACAATTCTAATGTATTTTAAATTTAACATAGAAAACCACAGTAGATGGGAAATGAGGCCAGTACTCATGCCACTATAGCTTTGATACACCATGATTGGTTTTTTTTCTGATATTATTCCTAAACTAGGTACCAGTGACAACTGTAGAACTTGGCTTAAGCTCCAGGGAGTAATTGTCTTTCTGTTTTCCAGACTGATCTAATATTCCCAATACTGATGTCTGTAAATTGTGATTTGCCCAGATAAACAGAATCATATTGCTTCTTCAATTTTGTAACTTCTCTTCATATTTGTATGCACAAACACGTTCTCAGCAAGATTTTCATCATTAATCTTTTTTACTTCTCACACAGTAACACAGACATCCACTAGATACCTACATTAGTCAACTCCAGTTTGAATTCCCGATTTATTTATTTTTTTTCTTTTGTGGAAAAATCAGGGAATAGATGCATTTTTTTCAGAACTACTGTGATTATTGCACGCAAATCTAGGATCACTGGTAGAAGTATAAGGCAAAAGGCAGGAAGGCGGGGGCGGAGATTTTAATCTAAAGTTCCAAAAGTCAAAATATCTGCAGGTTTTGTCTTACTAGGAAGCTACACTTGAGGCTTACTGCAATGGACAGGTACGGTGTATAAGCAAGAAATGTAGTGATTCATAAATATCTTTAAGAAATGCTTCTAACATTAGCCGAATATAGTGGTATGAACTGTTTCATCATTAGAATATATTTTCCTGAATCTACTGTCAAGGATTTTGTGAGAAAACAAGGTTAATGGTATAGATAGTCTAGAATGATGCAACAGACCTGGTAGAAGGGTTAGACAGTCTGTTTAGAAAGATAGTAATGCCAATGGTATTTTAAGCAATCCAAGCTCTCTCTTAATGTATTTAAACCTTGTGCACATCCTTAATTTTAAAAATCTCGTGCTTTTCATGTTATTTTAAATGTGGTGGAAAATTATACTGTAGGTCACAGTGCTTCCTTAAGTGAGTTCTCTCACTCTTATGTTCCTGTCAGTTTGTGATGTGGTATGAATTAAGCCTTTATACCTCTTCAGCGCAGTGGGCTGTAAATTAATAGGTGCAAAGAAAGCAATAGTGTTCTGTGAATTAAGCATCAATTTACTGCTTCTGTACTTCTCACTTCATACACCGTTCACATGCTGGTGTTAACAGCTAAGTGGTATCTGTGTCTTTACAGCTAACACAGACAAGAGATTATGTTAGTTTAGTCACTACCACTAGTACGAAGTACATTTACCATCCTATTCATTTTAGGGTCAAATTCTTTTCAAAAGCTTCCACACACTTTTATGCATACAGTTACTAATATATATATTACTTATCATGAAGATGCTACAAAAGATAAGGAATGCATTTCAGATATGCTTTCTTTAAATAGAAGCCTAAGAATTTCTGCAAGGTTTCTATGTGAGATATTACCCTAAACCAAACATATTTATTAACCAGGCCTTAAATATGAGGGATATTACCATAAATTAAACATATTTATTAACTGAACCTTAAATACATTTGGCTTTGCATCAGGACTCTACCAACCTTTTTTTTTAAAAATCAGATTATTTCCATCACCTCCAACTTTGAGCACAAGATTAACATATAATCCAAAAGAAAGCTGTGGTCCAAAAAGAATGCGAAAGTGTTTTGTTACATTTCTACCTGAAGCTCTCAGAAGAATGACATACATATTTCAGCACTTGACACCGTTCTATGGATCAGTACCTGGGTAAAGACCACAGGACACTGATACAGCTGCCGTGTATTTACCAGGAAAGAAGAGGGCAGGGCAGGCTTCACAGCTGTCCTACAAGCAAAGGTAAATGTACCAAAACAGTCCTGTTTAGAGGGAAGAGGAAAGGAGAGGGGATATGCCTACTGGATCAAAACCAATAACGCTAGTGAGGGGGTTATTTCTGTGCGCTTAGGATGTTTTTGTTCACCCTGTGCCAGTGGCAGGGCTGACTTGAGTACACTTCCCGGGCTCACTTGGGATACCACTCTGCAAAGGCTCTTCTGACCTAGAGCACCAAATTCCCCATTGCTACTCTGAAGTTCATGGTTCCCAGCCCCTTCAACGCAGCCTAAAGCTGTTTCCAAAACCTTATCAATGCTTTAAAATCTGTCATTCTATCCCCCAACCTACCCAAATAAATTTCTTCTCATGTTAAATTCATTCTTGTCTCCCAACTCGCCAACCCAAAGCCCTTATTCCCTCCATCATCCCCTTTCTTCCAGTGCAATGCCAGCAACTCAGAGATCCCATACAAATTCAGATGTTACATTTCAGCTTATTTTTGAAACCACCACTTGTACTCTTTGTCCTTTTCTTCATTGTGGTCATTTTGGCAATTAGAATCTGAAGGTTCCTCATTGCGACCAGCAGAGTTCATCTGCTTATATAATATACAATATAATATTTAATACACACTTAAATAATGAAACAAACAAAAAATTGACACACATTCACCTGTACTGAAACTTTTTTTTTTTAATTTAAAAAAAACACGATGCTGAAAGGAAGAGGAAGACAATTTCTTTGCAGCTTTGCTTTCATACCAGTAGTAGTCTTTCCTCCTAGGAAAGTTAGGGGGGGGGACTGTTCACTGTCTTTCTCATCTATGTTGTTTTTTTCTTTCTATGGACTCCAAAGGTATACTGAGCAGTGTTTATTGTATTTTTCCAAGTCTGCTGACAATTTACTTACAACTGTGGATAATTCATCTTTTCAAGCAGGCATCTGAATGCCTGCAGAAATTCCGTTTTGGAACATGATGATTTTGATAAATATAGCAAAGTACAAGATACATCACTGATGAGATCAGCTTATTAATCTTTATTATGGGAAAAATGTAAGAGTGAAGAAGCTGCTTATCTGCGTATATTTGTGTATAGCAACTGCTATGCCAAAGAACTAGATACAGATAGTGAATTAAAAGATGCTATTTCCCACTCAGGGGATTTTAAAAGACTCTGGAAAGCAATGCTTTAAGAACTAGAGTGTATCAGTTGCCTATATGACGTGCTTAGCACACATAGCTGCATCCTATGCAAAACACTCTGCCTATTTTCTTTCCAAACTCACCAGTCTGAGTGGGATCATCCTTTCTGACACTATGTTAAACAACTCTGAGACCAGTGACCCAATCAGTCCAAGACTACAGAACTCCACAGGCAATCAAGTTCAACACGGTGTTTGCAAACTTTGTATACACCATTTTTACTATGGCTATATCACATGGTTGACTGTTTTTTGGGGCTGGAGGTACATTTTTCAAACCTTAATGTGCTAGAAACCAAGGGAAAAGGACAAGAAGATCAACTACAATGTTTCATTGCTCATTTGGGATAAGTTTAACCAGATTTTCAGCAGAAATGATTGCAAAGGCTGAGGGAGGATGCAGAAACTGGAAATGTTGGTGGGAGGGGAAGGAAAGGGAGCAGCGGGAGCATCGGTGCTGCCAAAAGAAAATGGCTAGGAAAAACCTGGAGAAACAAGCGTCGGCAGCAAAGGCAGAAACTGCCAGGACTCAGAAGCTGGGGAAAAGGTGTATTCCACTGAGTCTTTAACAGAGACATGGGATTTGCCCTATTACTTATTTTAGGGATTCCTCTATCATTTACTCAGTTTTCAATATGTGAATGCCTAATGATGATGTGTGCTGGAGCAAGAGTCTGAACAAATGTGGTATAGAACAAACCAGTTAGCAAAAAATATTTCAAGAGCAAAACTTTAATTCTAATTAGGTAAATAAACATTATTAATGGAAAATATCTAATATTCTGTCATGATTGCTGTATTTTTCAATCTTACAAAGCTCTTCATACAGACACACATTCTCCCTTTCTCACCTTAAAATTATCTTTGTCCTTCCAATGTATCTTGGGGGTTTGGAATTGTATGATGTTGTATGGTAAGTCAATTTAAAAAGTTCTAGTGCTGCTACATATATTTGATAAGATAGAGTTCAAGTGCTAAACAGCATTAATGATTTTAATATGTGATAGACTATGGGATTTTTATACAGCTACTGGAAACTTCACAACATAGAAGTCAATAGAAAAAAATTTGAGGGTAACTATGCAACATTTTTTCCTGTAAAAAAAATGAAACATGGTTCATTGCAGGTCAGATGGACAGGTTATGAAGTACAGAAGCTTATACTTATTGGACCCAGTTTCCTAACTAAAACAGGTAAAGGGGGAAATCTGCTTAAAACCTAGAGAAAGGTAAGAGCTTACAAAAACTAGCAGACAGCAAGAGAACCCTTTATCAGCATCTCCAAAGCAAACATACAGTGTTGCAGAGTTTCACAGGTGACAGAGAAGGATGACTGTCAGCGGGGCTCTGAAGAGGCAAAAATAAGAAACTTACAAATAAATTACTAAAATTTTTAATAGTGTTCTCAAATGAAAAAGCTGGAATCTGACTGCTTTCCTCTCATTGCATGGCCATGGCACATCATTTCTCGTCTGATGGAGAAGGAAAACAAAATAGAACCTTATGTTGCAAAGGGTATGTCATGACCCCTTTTTGGTGTATAACAACCTTATTGAAGGAGCATCCACAAGCAATACATCTTTTCACAGTAAACCAACAGATGGTGCTCTTTAGCTGTACAATTATGTAATTCTGAGCTAAATATTCAGCTCATATGTATGGATCTACTGCTTTAGGTGTCTATCAAAAAGGTGATTTAGACCACTCCATAATCTCATGCGTTACTTTGTTATAGACCTCTCACAATGAGAGTGGCAAGATTAAGACAGATCTCTTTAAATAGGACAGGAAACATGCAGATAGAAATACTACTATTTTGAATTATATCTAAGTGCTTGGACTGGTGTATTTATCTAAGAAACACAAATTAGTATTATGACCTAGCTGTTATAAGAGTTATTCATTAACAGAAAAAATAAGTGAATTTCAGATGATTCCAGGTACTTATGTCAAATTGCATGCCAGGACTATAGTAATTCATTATTGCTGCTTCTAGATCACTCTCATATCCACATACATTTTTATGGCCTTTCACGAGGATATTGAGGTGATTTATAAGGAAGTCAGAATAATCTTAAAGGTATTTTTAAATAGTATTAGGAAATTAATTTGGACTAAAAAGTATGAAGTGTAGTTCATTCCCTTGTATTGGCAAATACTGACAAAAATTTGGAGGATAATAATTTTAGGTTTAAATGGAAGCAGAGGAAGATAACATTAGTATTGTTAAGGTAAAAGAGGAAAAAATAAATTTTAGAACAAAATATGTTCAGTATTAAGATTCTAAGTTAAAAAATAATAATTGCAGAATTACTCTTAGCATCATAATCACCTTTCATGCATACTGTAATAGTCTAAGATAATTTTTTTGTTAAATAAGCTTTTAATCTTGCAAAAATTATGACAAAGCCACGTTTACATGAAAAAGCCTGAGTTGGGCCTATCTATGCCCATGTGAATTGCTTAGCTCTATCTAACCTGCCAATAATAAAATACTCAGTCCAAATTAAAACAAAACAAAACAAAAAGCCGCAACAAAAACCACCTCAATCTCAAGAAGTAGTCTTGGTGAAGACTTATTAAGAGATTTTCAAAAGGATGCCTTTCCCAAGTGATATAGTCCTGATTTTACTTCAAAACCATGTTCATTCAGCCTGGGCTTTTAGATACTTCTTAACACTATCTCTAGATCCAACCTTGATTTAATTTTAAGTACCATATAACTTAAGCTGAAGTCTAAACGGACATGTTTGGAATTATTTAAAAAGTTATATTTAACGTTCAGAAATTATGCAAAAACCTCTTTTTTATTATTTTTTAGTTCTAATAATTAACAACAGAGAAGCCCTTCAGACTCCAAAAATCTAGCCATTTGGTGGATGTGGAGATGGACTGCAGACACAGCAAAGCGGCAATCTTTCTGTTATGCTTCCAGAAGTACTGTTCTTGGCATTGAGAACAAGAGGTTACCAACACAAGATACACATGTTTTAAATCTAAAACTCCTTTCTGTAATACCAAACTAAGCAAGTGATTCAAAATCAAAAAGGTTTCTTTCATCTGCAGTCTAATAATACTTTTACTTCCTCCACAGATTAAAAAGCCTGTTCTACCTGCTTCGCATTCATTTTGCAAATACTGATGTTCTTTTTAAGCCAGTTGACACTTATATTGATTCAAAGCAAGATTAAAAATGTGGTCATCTATATGTGCACACTCAGTCAAGATCCAGAGCTATATAACTGTTCTTTAATTAGGAAAAAAAAAAAGAAACAAACAAAACAAACCCAAATTTGGATAGCTTTGGACACACTCGTCGTATCGTGGATATAAAATAAATAGTGAGGTAATGTCAATTGAATCTTTTCTAAACTAATTCCATTAGGATGGACTGTATGAATGATTTTCAAATAATCTTTTAAGAATAAGAAAAGGTCAACAAATCTCTTCTTCCTTTTCAATGTATTAGAAAACAAACCAACCCTCAGCTATATAACATGGAAATTAACTGAACATCTTAAAGAAGGTTTAGAAATGTGAGGCATATAAGTAATATAATATAATTAGTATTGCTATTATATATGCATATAATACAATCAATATAATTACTATAACACAGTATATCTTATATACATATTTTATAGATATATCAGATTGTTTTTCCTCAGCGTTTAGATTCTCCTTGTTCTAGCATTTCCACTGCTTTATTTGAAAAAAGTCCATCCAGTTTTTACTGTAACCATGCTGGAACTGCTTCTAATCTTGTTGATATGTCTAGAGCGGGTAATCCAGACCTATTGCATGATACACTAAAATCACTAAAGAATCCTCAGTCTGAAATTATTTTATTTACTCTCACTCTTGTTCTAGTTTTTGCAGTGCTTGTATATCTGTCTTTCTATGATCTTAACTAGGAAAATATTTGGCTTATTTTATAGCAAATATTCTTTTAAATGAAAAAACAATATTAATTACCAGATCGTGCTACTGGAATATGGGTCTTCTAACAGAGAATTACTGTATTAAGCTGTTGACATGATGCCAGATACAATAAAAGGGAGCAATTAAAAAAAAAGAAAAAAAGTCACGTTTTAAGATGATACAGCTCTAGACCATTAGTTTTAAGTATGCAACAACTTCACATTTAAACACACAGCTGATTTTAGCAGATTACAGCATGCACTGCATTTAGCATGGCTCTAATGTCGCTATGGTAACTGTTCTGGCTTAAATATAGCTGAATGTGTAGCTTCATTCCAAGTTATCCAATAATACTTTAAACATTTTTTATACAACTTTCCATAGCTTCTCTAAACTTTTATCAATGATCCCAGGAACATATGATAAATCCTTAGCTTTTAGTGATCAGTTTTGCACCACAAAAAAAAAAAAATCTTCAACCCAAAAAAACAAATATCAGGGAAAACAAGAAAAATGTTTAGATTGAATTCTAGGAGAAATTCTTCTTATGATATCTCCAATTTCCAACGTAACGCTGATCAATACCATGAGATCAATGCACAATATTTTTCCGTTGCTTTCTGCTCATGTTCTTGTACATCATCTGTTATCAGAAATCTTCTCAGGAATGGATATGTAAATGTGACTGTAAATGTAAAGTTATTCCTATATTTGCACATTCACATTCAGTAACAGATTAATTTCTTGCACCAAAGTTGCAAATATGTTGTTAGGTGTCTACTAGAGCCTCATACACAAAATTAAATGGACAGATTTTTATGTTCTGCAGCAAGACTCCATTAGCTCTTCCCCTTCAAGATTTCAGCTTCTAGTCTATAGAATCCCCAATAAGAAAACATTGGCATCAATGACTGTCATGCATGTCTGTGCATGAGAGAGAGGGAAACGGGGTACTCGTATATTGTACTTCAGACAGTCAGACATGAGCACTTTAATTTGACACAAAAAAGCTGCTTTGCTGACTGACATTACACAACTTTTGGTTGTGTGAAAATGTGAGAGGGTAATCTTGTGATATAGATCCAGAAGTATCTTCAAAACAGAGTCTTTACATATTTGCCAAACGTGGTTGCCAAACATTTTTATTTGAGAGTTCTTTTCAAAAGATCAAATGCTACCTAGAACTTCACAATTATTAATATAGTGCACTGCCTATCCTGTCATGACATTAAAATACTAGTGAGATTGTTTCAGATCTCCAGAAAGACATTCTGAAGATAATAACCATCAGTCATATGTGAGCAGCAGATCTGGTTTTGTTGTTTTTTTTTCTAGGCTACATTTTATAACAATGGTGCATATGTCAAGCACAAGACATTCTCAGAGACGAATAAAATTAAAAAAACTGCATATGTAGCACACAGAGAAATCCTAATACAAACTGCTCTGCAATTTAATCCATCCCCATAGACAGAACTATCATCTTTTACTTCGTACAGAGAATGTAGATTTAGTATTATAACTACTAAGCCCTAATGCTGCTAAGCAAACAGTTTTAACATCAGCCAACATAAGATAATAATACATGCATACATGTGTACAAGTAGTAAGACTGAACTATAGCCTGTTTAGAATAACATGTCATCTATTTGCTCTCTCTCTATTCCTGTTGTACTGTGAGGATGAATTTTGCTCACTGCTTTCATTGTTGGAGTACGATATCATGATAAGCCACTCAAGACATAACATCAGAAAATGTTTTCATGTCAAGTTCAAATATGTAACATCAATAAATGCTCACTGTTAAGATACCTTAGAAATATAACTCTCAAAGATGGAGAAAAATAAAAGGAAGGATCAAGTTTGGAAGGAAGCAGAAGCAAAATACTGTTGGGTTTTTTTTTTCAATTCTGGAGGGTGAAAGGGACCAAAGGAAAACACATAACAAAATGTGCATTACTAACAGGCTGAAAATATCTTAAATCTCTTAAATTACCTTTAATATCTTAAATTACCTTTAATATATTTTCAAAATATGCACCAACAAAGAAAAACAGAAAGTGAGATCTTTACAAGATCTCTGACTTACCATATTGATGGTGCTTCTGTTCCACTGATCTCTAAAAAGTCATATCCTTCCTCTAACTGGAAGTCAGTAAAGACCAAAGCAATGGTATCTCCTGGTTCAGCCAATATGGTCCAGGTGCAATCAGCATTATTTTCATACTCAGAAGGGAAGTGAGGACTTGAAATAGTTCCACTTGTCCCACGTAGTGTCCCTCCACAAGCTCCTTCAGCTGATGAACAGAATATCAATTACTAGTGAGATGCACTTTAAACAAGTGAAGCATCATCGGTGCTCCTGCCATAGAAAACCCAGCTCTTCCCTTCTGTGCATAGAGTACCCACAAATATATGCACCCAGAGAAATAAAATATTATCCAGTTGAAAAAAATAGAACATTTTCTGGCATTTAAGCTCCAGATATTTTTGGGTTGGGCTTTTTTACTTCCTTTGCTTGTTGGTGACAGTTTAGTGCCAGGACAAACAAGGATAAGATCAGCAGACACACCATATGAGCTGATTTGGAGAACCTGTACTTTGGTTCCATCAAATTGACCACAGAAGAAGCCTAAGAAGGAACCAGGCAGAGAATCACAGAAATACAATTAGCTGCTCTGTGATTAAACAATATTGCACATTTATTTTCTAATAGCTCTCTCATTCCCTTTAACTATAAAAAACTGTAGAAAAAAAAAATTATAGATTTAAATACTGTCCTAAACTAGGAATCATTAATAAAATAGTACTAGCCATTCTCAAGCTTTTTGTTCTGAATCAGGATGCTAACAGATGGCAAATAAATTCAGGAGATTTGTTGCCAGATAGACCTTCCAAGGTTCACACATCATCAGTTAATAACATATATCTTTTAATTGTGATTAACCGAATTTCAAAAAATAGAGAGCATAGGAATTTCCTGCTAAACCTGGAATGTTGTTTAATTCATACATCATCAGTTAATAACATATATTTTTTAATTGTGATTAACCAAATTTCAAAAAATAGAGAGCATAGGAATTTCCTGCTAAACCTGGAATGTTGTTTAATATGTTGCCAAAGATTTTAGCAGACTTCTTGTACTCTTCTGTGCCCCATAAGATTTCATTGAAAGCTTTAAAGATGTGCTGATTATAATTAGTATCGAGTATAA
>NW_009648340.1:829899-833698 GCF_000708025.1 Charadrius vociferus
TTTTTTTTTCTAGGCTACATTTTATAACAATGGTGCATATGTCAAGCACAAGACATTCTCAGAGACGAATAAAATTAAAAAAACTGCATATGTAGCACACAGAGAAATCCTAATACAAACTGCTCTGCCATTTAATCCATCCCCATAGACAGAACTATCATCTTTTACTTTGTACAGAGAATGTAGATTTAGTATTATAACTACTAAGCCCTAATGCTGCTAAGCAAACAGTTTTAACATCAGCCAACATAAGATAATAATACATGCATACATGTGTACAAGTAGTAAGACTGAACTATAGCCTGTTTAGAATAACATGTCATCTATTTGCTCTCTCTATATTCCTGTTGTACTGTGAGGATGAATTTTGCTCACTGCTTTCATTGTTGGAGTACGATATCATGATAAGCCACTCAAGACATAACATCAGAAAATGTTTTCATGTCAAGTTCAAATATGTAACATCAATAAATGCTCACTGTTAAGATACCTTAGAAATATAACTCTCAAAGATGGAGAAAAATAAGAGGAAGGATCAAGTTTGGAAGGAAGCAGAAGCAAAATACTGTTGGGTTTTTTTTTTCAATTCTGGAGGGTGAAAGGGACCAAAGGAAAACACATAACAAAATGTGCATTACTAACAGGCTGAAAATATCTTAAATCTCTTAAATTACCTTTAATATCTTAAATTACCTTTAATATATTTTCAAAATATGCACCAACAAAGAAAAACAGAAAGTGAGATCTTTACAAGATCTCTGACTTACCATATTGATGGTGCTTCTGTTCCACTGATCTCTAAAAAGTCATATCCTTCCTCTAACTGGAAGTCAGTAAAGACCAAAGCAATGGTATCTCCTGGTTCAGCCAATATGGTCCAGGTGCAATCAGCATTATTTTCATACTCAGAAGGGAAGTGAGGACTTGAAATAGTTCCACTTGTCCCACGTAGTGTCCCTCCACAAGCTCCTTCAGCTGATGAACAGAATATCAATTACTAGTGAGATGCACTTTAAACAAGTGAAGCATCATCGGTGCTCCTGCCATAGAAAACCCAGCTCTTCCCTTCTGTGCATAGAGTACCCACAAATATATGCACCCAGAGAAATAAAATATTATCCAGTTGAAAAAAATAGAACATTTTCTGGCATTTAAGCTCCAGATATTTTTGGGTTGGGCTTTTTTACTTCCTTTGCTTGTTGGTGACAGTTTAGTGCCAGGACAAACAAGGATAAGATCAGCAGACACACCATATGAGCTGATTTGGAGAACCTGTACTTTGGTTCCATCAAATTGACCACAGAAGAAGCCTAAGAAGGAACCAGGCAGAGAATCACAGAAATACAATTAGCTGCTCTGTGATTAAACAATATTGCACATTTATTTTCTAATAGCTCTCTCATTCCCTTTAACTATAAAAAACTGTAGAAAAAAAAAATTATAGATTTAAATACTGTCCTAAACTAGGAATCATTAATAAAATAGTACTAGCCATTCTCAAGCTTTTTGTTCTGAATCAGGATGCTAACAGATGGCAAATAAATTCAGGAGATTTGTTGCCAGATAGACCTTCCAAGGTTCACACATCATCAGTTAATAACATATATCTTTTAATTGTGATTAACCGAATTTCAAAAAATAGAGAGCATAGGAATTTCCTGCTAAACCTGCAATGTTGTTTAATTCATACATCATCAGTTAATAACATATATTTTTTAATTGTGATTAACCAAATTTCAAAAAATAGAGAGCATAGGAATTTCCTGCTAAACCTGGAATGTTGTTTAATTCATACATCATCAGTTAATAACATATATAGAATTCTTTGGCATAAAAAATTAAAAATTCATCAAGTGGATTTGGGTGTGTTGCAATGTGGCTACCAAAGCTACAGCAATAGTAATTAAAAATATTTCTGCATAGGTGAATGATCAGAAGCAAAGCATTTCATTTTTATCTATTTTATCATCTTTACTTACTGCTATTATCATTAGGTATTATTTGCATACTGTAAGTGCATGTGGATATTTAAAAACAAATAGCTTGGCAAGGTGCATGACACAAGGAACTTACAGTCTAATTAGGATAATAACTGAATAGCTAATTAACACAACAGAGAGGGGTAGGAGTAGAGCTGCTCTTCTCAATCACAGTTGAAAGCCTGTCAGTGAAAGCAAGTTTTAAAGGATGATTTGAAGGAAAAAAGATTCATTTGAATCAAAGGAAGAGGAATAGTGTAGTTGGACATTAAAAAAGGTGACTATTAAAAGAAGAAAAATAGCTAATAAGGAACTGAAATAAAAGGAAGAACTGGGAGAAAGGCAGAGACAGAATAATTTCTTTAACATTGAAGTATTGTGTGGACCATTAATTTGACAAAAAAGAGGAGAGAAAACAGCTGAAGAGGTTTGAACAGGTAGTTATCTTTACTCTTTTATATGCCAAGTAAATTCTGACAAAAAGAAATGTATCATAACCTTGGCTACCAAAGGTTTATTGAGTTTCATGATTTCTTGGCACACAGATTTCTTAGAGAAGGGCAGGTGTTTACGATAAATTTTTATATCTTACTTTCTGGACCCTGATATTTATGTGTACTTTTTTAAATGGAGATTTGGGGGTGGAATATGTCTACAGTCCTAAAAGATTTCTTTTTATTGACAAAATCAGGCCATTTCTGTGATTCCTCCTTCAATATCTGGCTTTTTATAAGTGCATAGTGAAAGGGCCGTTGTGCCTCTGAGGGATGGAAGGGGAAAGGAAGTGAAAATTAAAGAACTCATGGATAAAATGGAGGATCAGAGTCAAAAATCCTGCTGCATAATACACACAAATATTGCAACAATTAAAAGCTGTTGTAAAAATATAACAAATCAGAAAGGAGAATCAAGGTTTGCTACCCAATAATATCTAGAATCACCCTTTTTTCCATTTTTTTAAACTGTATAGCTTTCAAGCACTTCATTTAAGTTTATTGTCTAACCCAGCAAAGAAAAACAAATTAACTTGATACGTCTTGTGCCAATAGTTCAGTACAGAAACTAACATGGATTGATTGATTTCCACTGTCGCCATCACCAGTATCAAAGTCTGAATGAACCATAAAAAAACAAAACCTGAAGATTTCCACCCTCTTTTTTTATTCAGGCTTTCTACTTCTTCCTAATTTATTGTAACAGTGTGGGATTTTTAATTTTTTTTTTAAATCAAAATGTAAGAGCACAAATTCCAGCTAATAACACATACAGGTCCTACTTGTATTCTTGAAAGTCAGCAAGCAGGCTTTTCCCAAACACAGTAACCAGCAAGATGGGCAAAATCCTAAGCCAGCCATAACTCTTCGGCACTAGCCACTTGCTGTTAAATTTTGTTGTGACAACATTCTCAATGACACCATCTCCCACTGTGTTTATGCTGACAATAAGAAACATGGTAGCAGTAACTACAATGCTACTTAGTGTTTCTGCTGCAGAGCCCTTGAATAAGCTTTGAGCTCTAAAGCTCTGACTTTTACAGCTGACAAGGAAGGGTTATGTAGTTGACTATTTCTGGCAATCACATGCAAAAATCTAAATTTATACACTGTGCATTACCAGTGAAAGCCAAAAGAACTCAGGCTACTACAGATATCTGCCCAGAGGGATGCATAGCTTTTTAATCTATTCAGAACAGCATTTCTAAGAGGTTTGCAAGAAACAGTTAGCTCAGAAACGGAAAGGGAACATTAGTCAGGTAAGACCATAGAGACTAACTCAGACCAGAGAGTCAGTGTTTTCTCTCTGACAGATGTGGATGTGTT
>NW_009648340.1:833708-845141 GCF_000708025.1 Charadrius vociferus
ACATATTTCCCATGTTCCAGGAGGCTGTGGCTTGGGGACTTCCTTCATCACAGGTGGCAGCCAGGCTAAGGCAACCAGACTGTTGAATGTTAAAACGTAATAAATTGCCTTAGATTGAGCTCAGGCAGGCAGGATGCGGCCACACCGCTCAGGGGGTAGGAGACATGAACTGTGCAGACATACGCTGTGTTTCACCAGGTGGCCCCAGAGCTAGTTGGCCTCCTTGGACTGATCATCCTTCTTGGCCATGGCCTTCTCTATGTTATGCTTTTGAGAGAGCTAGAACAGTGCGCAGGAACCTTAATGAATCACTGTGGTTGGAGTAATTTGATAGCAGATAGTGCCTCAGGCTTCATGAATTCAAGCTCTGAGTGATTAACAAATTGCGAAAGTAATTAATTCCAAACACTCATGGTTATTTTCAAGTTGTAAGCAACTGCATAAAGTGCTGTTTGTATCAGCATAAATGACTACTTGAAGTATAAAGCTACAAACATTTGGATCTCTCAGTAGTCAGGAATTAAGTGCTCTGAATTTAGAGAATATGCAACATATAAAGTACACGTGCAAACACATATGACTTGCACCTCTTGACAAAATCCATAGATACTGTATAGTTGTGTAGCTTAGATAAAACAGATAAATACATGCATCAAGTTAATGTATGTAAAAATCAAAAGAATCACGGAGAGCCCAGGGCAGTCAATGAAAAATCTTACATTTTTCTTCAAACTAGAAAGAGTCATTTCACCAAAAATAACAATCTGACAATTTTGGTAAGCTGTGTTTTGCATAGAGATCTTGCTATCAGTGAGATGCAAGCCCTGCTAAGCAGATATCCAAGGATGGGCTAAGAACAGAAACAGTATCGTAGAAACTTTCCTTATTTAAATGAGATACCTTCTGAACATTCAATCATTTTTACTGGAATTTCCTCTCCTTCCCACACAAATTCCTTCCAGAGTGCAATGTTTTGTATTCTATATGCCTGTTTTATACAAAAACTAATGAAATGTTTATGCAAGTGAAAAGGCTTATTGCATAATAACAAAGAAAACCCCAAACAACCCAACATTTAAAACCCACCTAACCTTTCAAAATTAATTTAGAATCTGAATTTAAATGATCAGAATTGGGTATTCAGCTTTAGTTTATACTGAAAGGTCCTAATTTGAAAAATCATTTCACTACAATACTGTTGTTAACACAACTGACAAAAACATAGCTGTGATTTAAAGCACAAAATTCAAAGTAATAAAGTTTTTCTGCTTACGTCATTCATAGTCATTTCCTTACCTCTTTATAACTAGCAGAAGAATAGATGCAATTAAAAACTTGAGTGATATTTTATAAATCGTCATCAAATGACATATTCGTCATTTCAAGTTACATTTTGTAAGACTTACCAAGACTTACAAAGACCAAGATTTATCAAGACCAAGAAAATTGAAGTTTTAGAGGGTTCTAAATGAACCATGGGCGTACATAATTTAGCATGCCTTATTAAAAATATCACTGAAATAGTTCTTTATTTATTGAGGTTGGAGAGCAGCCCCACAGAGAGAGATCTGAGGCTTTGGGTTCATGGCAATTTGAATATGATTCACAGCGTGCCCCAGCAGCCAAATGGACTAACAATGTCCTGGGGTGCATCAAGCACAGCGTAGCTAGCCGGTCAAGGGACGTGATTGTCCCACTATACGCTGCACTGGTGCAGCCCCACCTCGTGCACCGTGTGCAGTTTTGGGTGCCTCAATATAAGAAGGACAAGAAACCATTACAGCGTGTCCAGAGGAGGGCGACAAGGATGGTGAAATATCTCAAGGGCAAGACTTATGAGGAGTAGCTGAGGTCACCTGGTTTGTTCAGCTTGGTGATGGACACGAGGAAATGGAATAAAGCTGTATCGGGGAAGTTCAGATTGGAAATTAGGAAAAGGTTCTTCACTGAGAGAGTGGTTGGTGACTGGATCAGGCTTCCCAGGGAAGTGGTCACAGCACCAAGCCTGTCAGAGTTCAAGGAGCAGCTGGACAGTGCTCTTAGTCATATGGTTTACTTTTAGGTAGTCCTGTGAGGAGCAGGGAGTTGGACTCAATGAATCTTACAGGTCCCTTCCAATGTGTGACATTCTGTGATTCTATGATTTATTCAATTCTTTATTAAATGGCATTTTTTGGTAGTTCATTTGTGAAAAATTAGATAATTGTACCTTGTTTAATTAAATTCTTCAGTACAGAAAACACATCTATAAAATAATCATGAATGACCACTTTTATAGGTATATGCTTTGGACATTCTGGAAATGGCTAATACAAGGAGTTAGTTAGTTACGCGACTTTTTGGAAAAAAAAAAAAAATACCATTTTAAAATGTCTTACTGATAAAAACCTAAACCAAGCCAGAGTAAGTCAATCCCAAGTTTAAAAATAAAATTTAGTGTGTCAATGCCAACTGTCAAGCTGCTAAACTGCCGGATTCCTAAAGACCAAAAACATTGCTGTTACAATTACACATTCATAAGGCAACTTATTGATCTAATCTAGTTCCAATGGCAGCCAGCTCTTTAACCATCAAAATATTCACCTCTACTTGCTAATCTCCTTTAACATTTTAGCTTTTTATAGACTTTATTTTGAATAGGTAAAAGCCAAAACCTGTGCTTCTTTCCTGTGTTTTAAAAAACAGAAACTTGTCAGAAGGTTGTTTGGGGTTTTTACAATAATCACTTGAATCCAGATGTACTGCATCCTATGTAAGTGCTCTAATCAGTTTCCCTCCCTTTCTCAATTTCTTCTTTTGCTGTTGATCAACTTCACATAAATTAAATACTCATTAGACCATGCATTTAAGATGAATTTTCTTTCTATCTCCAGGGTTTTCAAAGGACACTTCAAAATAATTTGGATTGCTCTTTAAGTAGAATAGGATTTATTTTGTTAAAATTTAAGAAATTATAGAGGTGTAGGAAAATAGTGTCTATTTTATGTATATTAAAAAGTCAGATTTCTCACTTCAAGTCAATAGCATGTACAACATAGAAACACAAAAATTGTTGCAATTTGTTTAGGCAGCTGTGGGCACCCGTTGCAGCTGTAGCACTACTTTAAACATTTTAGCTTTGACATTTCAGTAAGCTTGATCTAAGCAGACACCAGTGTCTACTGGGGTTGACCCGTAGTTATTTGGCCTGACAATATTAGATTCAGTGGGGTAGTCTTGTGCTTCCAGGGGCTTGAGATTGGTCTGTTTTCTCTTTGTAAACATTGGGCTTTTGCAATTCTTATTTATTCTATTGTACCAGTTTGTTAAATTACAAAGACCTACTCCTCCTCCATCTACTCTGGAGAGTAAATTAAATCTATTAGTCGACAAAATTCTAAATTTTGAATAAGTCAGAAATAGTGATGGACAAAATATTTGCTAACCTAGCAGAAAAGTTCAGTTAATAACTGATAGTACGTGCTTGAGCAAACTTAAAATCAAACCCCAAACTCTGCCACCTTTTTCATGCAAAAACTTGGTCTTTAGAGAGCATAGCTAGATGAAGAAGTTCAAAAATTAATCAACAGGCTGTAATCTCATATTCTCTCTCCCACAGAAATAAAAGATCAGTCTTCTGGATATCTTGTAAAGACTCTCTTTTTTTTTTCAATTAAGTATCCTAAGCTGTTTTCCAGTGATATGATAATCCTTCACTTGAGAATATATTTTTATGTTAACGGTGATAATGATCCCTGAAAATAACAGTCTACAACAAATTAATAGTAAAGCCCTAATTTTGAAGCAAAAAGAAAAAAGGCTGAATTCTTCAAGGGCAAATTAATGACTGTTGCAGATTTCACATACATTTTTTTAATAATTAGGAAAGTTAATCCAGTTATTCCCAGAAGTCTACATGCAGTTATGAAATCCTTCATCTTTTTATGACTGCCCCTGAGGTTTGTTTTTCATTTTTAGTAAATCATTCTATCATCCTCTTATTTTAACTTTGCTCATGTTCCTAACAGTCAGACTGAAGTCCTCTTTTTCATTCTTTGACTTTACTATATCATTCCAGGTACCCCCACTATATTTTCATTGTACTGTTCATCTAATTTTTCACTTCTTGTTCCTGTCTTCCAGGCACTTTATTGCACAGATCCAGCTTTTACCTGGCATCTTTTCATTTTTTGTATTGGTCCCTCCATACCTACCGATACATGTTAGAACAGGACTATATAAACATAAATATATGTATGTGTAAATATCCATATACTTATGTACACACACACACACATATATAAGAAAGAATACTTGTAGCTGTGTCCGTATCTCCATTGGGTATGATCCAGACAGTCCTGCATTACTGTGTAAGAAATTATATAGTATATCCTATCTGCTTTTCCTGAAACAGTTCTCTGACTTCTTATTTGACCAGTCACAATGAGTTTCATTCAAATTTCATCTCAATGTAAACATTGCACTAATTCAGTTTATTCTGAAAGTGAACAAAACTGCTCAGGATGGAATCTGCCATGTTACTTTAAAAAATTAATTTGGGAAAATATTTTCACTTTATCGTGTAATGCAATATCAACAAGCAGAATTCTTTCCCTTTATTTTTTCTATTTTTCTTTTTATCAGAATGGATAAATGATGGCATCAGTACATCTTTTTCTCTTCCTTTAACTTATAAAATTATATTTGTCTGAACCTCACAGGCTGAGAAGAAATCACATCAGAGAATTACTTGCTACCTCAGGAAGTATGGATAACACCAAAACCATCAATTTCTCTTTGTTTGATCTTTTAAAATTATCAGCTCTGAAGGCCTGCATTTAGTCTATCTTATTTTATAGTGAATCATAAACTCTTCTCCCTTTCTCCTTTTATTTATTCTAAGAATACCTTCTTGATTAGGGGACTGGAGCACCTTTCTTATGAGGAACGGCTGAGGGACTTGAGTCTTTTTAGTCTAGAGAAAAGAAGACTGAGGGCAGATCTTATCAATGCTTATAAATGCTTAAAGGGAGGGTGCCAGGGAGATGGGAACAGTCTTTTTTCAGTGGTGCCCAGTGATAGGATAAGAGGTAACGGGGACAAGCTTGAACATAGGAAGTTCCATCTTAACATGAGGAAGAACTTGGTTACTTTGAGGGTGGCAGAACACTGGAACAGGCTGCCCAGAGAGGTTGTGGAGTCTCCTTCTCTGGAGACATTCAAAACCCACCTGGATGCCGTCCCGTGCAACCTGCTGTAGGTGACCCTGCTCGGCGGGGGGGTTGGACTAGATGATCTCCAGAGGTCCCTTCCAACCCTGACCATTCTGTGATTCTGTGATTATATATTCTCCCCCAAACTATTTCTTCAATAGTATTTCCTAAATCTGGAACCTGATTAATTATTGCTTGATCCTTTTGGACCTTTCTGACATATCATTTTTTACTGGTTTGTCTTCTTTATTTATTCTTTATTTTCCCTCCAATAACTGGGTGTCTTTTTATTGATAACATATTACATGTTCTTCCCCTCACAGCTACTTTCATTGTGACAAAAAGTTTACCATTGTAATATCACTAATCCAATTTGTATTCCTAATGTTAGCTTCATAAAAATCTAGACTCATGCAACTATAATCAACTAGGGATTCTCAAAATTACTGAGAATTGAGAACCTAATTATACAAAGTTCGTTTAGAAGTAGTCACATATCATAAATCAGCTATTAGTGGAGTTACTGCAGAGAATGAAATTAACTTTCAAAATGTTTCAGACTTGTACTGCACAGTATTTCAACCTCAAGACAAAGAAGGGAATTGTTTTGGGTTACACTATTATGGCAAGCTAAGATTGTGACAACAAGGCTTTTTTAATTCTTGGGACAAAAACCAGAAGAACTAAATTTAGGTGGGCTGTTGGTTCTTGTGGCCGTTGATTTTTGTAAGCCACCTATACAAATTTTTTGCAGAAACTCATGGTAAACTTCTTGGTTAGCTTCTAATAGCAGAAAAGTCTGTGGCTGCTCTTACTTACCATATGGGAAAACATGACTAAGTTTTAATAATTACCTCATCTTTTCAGAATTTGCCTTTGACCTTTTCTTTGGAATCTGTTTTCTGTCTTGGGGGACTGTTTTCTATCTTTTTCAGTTTGGAAGTTGGCATATTTTCACACACACGAAAAATTAGTTTATTGAAAGAAAACAGAAAAAAAAAGATAAAGCAAATGTCTTGACTGTAAAATTATCTAAACTTTCTAAAAATGCCATTGACTTCTCCTATGATTTCTGTTCAGAGTTCATTCTGTAACTAAGTAGCAGCCAGAGAAAGAAAATGGCAGGTACAAGACTCAATGCTGTCTACATCTTCCTGGAGGCTTAGCAATTCACTAGGAATTTTTCTAGCAAAAACAGCATTTGTACATTTAGACAATGTATAAATTACTGGACACCAGCTTCTTAATGCTTCCGAAAATATTAAGCAAAAAGATTGCAGAAAATAGTAATTTGCCAGCATCAGCAAAGCTAGGGAAACATACCACAGAGAACAAGACTATTATGATTTTTTAGTATATAAACCGTGTAGCTTAATTTAACTCTGCTATATTATCTTGCATGGATGCCATGAAATTAGTTTACGATGACAAGAAAGAAGAATACCATCTGGAAACAAAGCTGTAACAAAAGGTGCTTTCATGGAAAAGACCAAGGTTCTTAGAGAACAATAGGGGAACATTTCTTGCTTGAAGACATAGTGAATGGAAAGGGCTACCTCATGGCATATGCTCCAGTCTGATAAAATGAAATAAAATAAGGAATGTCTAAAATCCCTCATCACATCCACATTCCAATGAATTCTAAAAAGCCACTGAGACAACAGCTCAGCTCAAATAAATCATTAACTGTTAAATAACTTTTCTGTTATGGTTCTAATTTATTGACAGAAGGTACAGAGAATTCTTTGGATTGCACGTAAGTTCTACATGGGGCTAGGGACACCACTTGAGTTTTCATTAATGGGTTAAATCCACAGAGTTACAAATGATGAAAATTTCAGTTCTGTTAGAGATATTTGTATGCAGCAAACATCACCAAAATGGGCAGTATCTTCAGAAATGGAACACTGTAGACACTGAGACACTGATGACACCATGAACTAATGATGTGTATTTTTCTGAAACCTCTTTACTACCTCTTATCAGGGCAAAAAACAATAAATCTAAGATCAACAACAGAAAGGTTAGAAAATTGTTGTTTTCTTCCTGTTTTTGAAGCACTAGTAAAAAAAATCTTCATCGTGTGCTGATTGAAGTCAAATACAAACAACAGACATGACCCAAATCTCTGTTCGTTTTTGATTATTAACTTCTCTATTCTTCTTTTTTTTTTTTTTTGGAGTACAGGAATTTATAAAATATTTCTTTGCTGCAAGGAATTACATTATAAGATCCTTCATTCACAAGAAACCTTTATAACTTGTTACCCACATGGGTACCAATAATACTGTCAAGGGAGAATCTGAGCTGTAAACAGTGTCCACAGGCTTAGGATAAAAAGCACAGGAGACCAGAGGGGTCCTCCTTAATGTAGGGGAAAAGCTCAAGCAGGAGCATCAGATTACTGCAGACCAACACTTGACTAAGCAGCTGGTATTGGGCACCAGGTCTTTTATTTCTTTCACCACAGGATTCTCTTCAAGGAGTGAGGGCAGCAGGGTAGACATGGGATCTGCCTGGCTGAACAGGGCAACAGGTTTGCTGACCTAGTGAGGAGAGCTCTAAACTAAGTTTGTCAGGGATGCAGGGCAAAACCTACAGGTAAGAGGGAAAACAGGCCCAGAGAGGGACATATGGGACAGGGTAATGAATATTTCTCTTCCTCCCCTTCAGAAAGCAACACAACTGGAAGTACCTGTACAGAAAAATGGGAAGCAAACTGGACAAACTGGAAGTGCATGTACAGTCACAGAACTGTGGTGTCATCAAGATTACAGCAACTTAGTGGGACAGCTCATCTGACTGGAGGGCTGCAATGGATAGACACAGGCTCTTAGGAAAAGCAGGAAGGAGGGGCTGCACCCTACAAAAAGTGGGATCTTGAAGGAGAGGAGCTCTACTGTACAACAGACAACAAGCCGATTGAGCTCCTGTGGGCTAGAATGAGAAGGAGAAGCCAAGAAAGAGGTCATTATGGTGAATAATTGCTATATTCCACCTGATCGAGAAGCAGTCAAAACCTTCAAACAACTAGAAGTTTCCCAAGCACCGGCTATGGTTCTCATGGGAGACTTTAACTACCCCAGCATCTCTGTGGATGGCAGCATAGCAGAGGGCAAGCAGTCCACTAGATTTCTGAGTTCACTGGCATGAATTTTTTTAATACAGGCACTGGACAGGCCAACTAGGTGTAGGAACAAAGAACCATTCAAATAAGTGATATTCAACAGCAGCTGTGGTTACAATAACCATCGGCTGAAGATCCTGAGGGAAGTGAGGAAGGCAAGTAGTAGAATAAACCCCTTCGACTTCAGCAGAGCGGATTTCAACTTATTTGAGAAGTGGTAGACAGGGTTTCATGAGCTGATGTCTTGAAGGGCTAAGGGGCCCAGGAGAGCTTGTTTCACATCAAAGGCAGCTTCCTCAAAGCTCAAGAATAGCTGATGGCTGCTGGAGCTGAAAAGGAAATTCCTGACTGAGGTGTTTTAACCTCAAATGCAAAAAAAAAAAAAATAATCACAATAGTGCACAAAATATGAAAGCTACTATAGAAGTGTTACTCAGGAGTGCAGGGATAGAAGAAGGAAGGCCAAAGCTCAGATGGAATGAAATTGGTGAGGAATGTGAAGAGCAGTCATCCTAGAAACCATTCTATAGGTACATCAACAACAAAAGAAAAATTAAGGAAATGGTTGCCTGCTGCTCACTGGGGTAAGAGACCTTGTGATGAAGACATGGAAAAGGCTGAGGCACTCAGTGTCCCCTTTGCTTCTCTCTTCATTAGCAAAGGCTGCCCTCAGGCCTCCCAATTCTCAGTAAAATAGACAAGTTTTGGGAAAAAAAAAATAGTAGCTACAGCACAGGAGAAACAATACAAGGAACTGCAGAAGTAAACAGGATATGTGCAAGTTCATGGTACTAAACAGTATGCACCTTAGGGTTCTTGGTGTGCTACAGTGTGAGGCTGCTCTGTATCTTCTTTGAAAGGTTGTCACAATCAAGGGTGATTACCAATGATTGGAAAATTGATAATTTCTCATTTCTTATTTTCAAAAAAATCAAGGATTCTAGCAACTGTATATCTGTGAAGTTCACCTCAGACCTCTAGAAAATTATGGTGAAAGTATTTTTGAAAACCACCCCCAAGCACACAAAGGATGGAAAGGTGAACAGGAACACCCAACTTTTGCCAATGCAAATCATCCTTGACTACCTGAATGCTTTCTGTGATGAAAGGATTTAGCTTGACATTAACAAAGGTTTCACAGCACAGTTCCCCACAATATTCTTGTAGTCGAATTGAGGGTGTATGGATTGCATGGGTGGACTGTTATGTGAGTGAAAACTGTCTGGACCATCAGGCTCAGACAACAGAGGCCAATTGTTTAAAGTCAAGCTAGTGATCAGAGACTTGCAACATTCCACCGGAATTCAAACTGGGGCTGAATTTATATAATACCTTCACCATGAGTCTGGAGTAAGGGATTGAATGCACCCTGACAAGGTTTGCAGAGGGCACCCTGAAGGGCAGGACTAACATTCAGACAGGCTTTGATGACAGGCTTTGACAAGCTAGAAGAATAACAGGAATCTCATGAAATTCCAAAACAGAAATGCAAAGTCCTATGCCTGGAAAAGGATCATCCCATGCAAAAAAAAAAAAAAAAAAACAAATTGCTAGGTGGCAGCTCTGACAAAATGACCTGAGATCCTGGTGAAACACAAGCGGAGTCAGGGGTGCACTTTTGCAGCATTGAATGCTTACCTCATATTGGGTTGCGTGAGCAAGAACACAGCCTGCAGCTAAAGAGAGAGAGTTAAAGGGAGTTCATCTGCTTCACACTCAGGAGGCCCCATATGGAATGCTGTGTCCACCCTAGGATCCCTCAGAACAAAAGAGACACTGACATTGAGAGACTAGAAAAAGTCCAGAGAAGGGCCACTAAAATGGTTAAGATGCTGAAGAACATGATGTATGAGAACAGAGAATGAGAGAAATGGATTTTCAGCCTGGACAAGATGAGGCTATGAGAAAATCTAACTGCACTGTTTAGTTTAGGGAAGATGGAGCCAGAATCTATGAAGGTCCACATCAGGAGAAGAGAAAACGGACATAATCTGTAAAAAGATAATTCGAACTGGACATGAGAATGAGCTCAGCTAGGCACTGGAACAGGTTTCCAGAAAGTCTTTAGAATCTCCATCCATGGAGATATTAAACTTTCAACTGGGCAAAGCCCTGAGCAACCTGAACTAACTTTGAAGTTATCCATGTTTTGAGCAGGAATTGGCCTCAAAGAGATTGGACCATGACAGGTCCCCTTCAAAGATTATATGGTTTAAGATTTCAAGCTTCTCCTTCCTGGGAGAGTTTCCAAAAGCAGAAACTTGCAAAAGCATTTGCCAGGTCCTGCCATCAAATTGCTACAACTATCCCCCATGTAAACAAAAAGGAAAAAACATCAGTAAATAACATATGTCTCCGAATGTAAACTCTGGAGAGTCATTGCTTCTGAATTGTGATTACAGTTTTAAATGGTGTAGATTTTTAGAGAGTACATTATTACATTTAAATTTAGAAAGTAAAAAAAAAAAAATAATCTCAAAATAAATATATTTAATATGCTGGTTTAATATTTTCTTAATATTTTAAAGTTATTTCATGATTTCATGTCTTCATTTTTACCTCTGCAAAAAGGAACTGGGAAATCCCATGATGCTCCATTTCCAGGACTCACAATACATGTCAACATGGCATGGCCTTCTAGGATATAACCAGAGATACAGCTATATCGGATTTTATCTCCAATGTTGAATCTTGTTCCATGAAGTACTCCTTTAGGTATTTCTCCTGGGTTTCCACAAGTATGACTAGGCAATACTGTCAAAAGAAAGAAGGAAAAATGTTACAGATAAAATCTGCAGAACGAAGTAATAAATACTTGTCAAACAATTGTAATTAAATAATTGGGTTTATTATTATTTTTTAAAACAGTATTCCTTATACAAATAAGGTGAAATTAGGCTATGGAATGTACTTTTGCAAAAGGTTTCAGTTTATAATGTCACTTTCAAAGCTAAATTCAAACTCAGTTCTTGGTTTAACAGTACTTCACTGAAGAACTATTTTTAAACAAAATATCCTATAAATCTTGCTGTTTCTCCCTGTCCTGCTTTGAGCGACACAGGAGTAATTTCTCTTTCAGTAATTTTACTTTTCAGTAAGGTCTCTTCTAATGCT
>NW_009648340.1:845382-874595 GCF_000708025.1 Charadrius vociferus
ATATAATTGGCTGAGTATAATCCTTGTATATTTTATATTGGTATCGGGATCAATACTGGTTCTTTAGTATTATTAATGTTAACTATTTATTATTATTCTTTTAAACCTGTTCATATTTCAACCCAGGGATTTCCTTGTTTTTTCCCTGATTCCCCTTCCCTGGTGAGGAGAGGTCATCAGGTGATAGAATAATTCTCTAAACGACAATAAAATGTTGTGGGTTCTTCAAATCATAACACTCCCAAAACTCTGAATGAAGTTTTTATTTAATTCTTTTTTGTAAATCATAGAATTGTCTAGGTTGGAAAGGACCTTGAAGATCATCGAGTCCAATCATCAACCTAACACTGCTAAAACCACCACTAAACCATGTCCCTGAGTACCACATCTACCCGCCTTCTAAATACCACCAGGGATGACAATTCAATCACTTCTCTGGGCAGCCCGTTCCAATATTTGATAAATCTTTTGGTGAAGAATTTGTTCCTAATATCCAATCTAAACGTCCCCTGGTGCAACCTGAGACCATTTCCTCTTGTATCACTTGTTACTTGGGAGAAGAGACCGATCGCAACCTCACTACAACCTCCTTTGTTGTAGAGTGCAAAATATTGCAAAAATGTTCATGCAACATCATTATGGATCCAGGCAGTAGAAGACATTTTATGTAGCTTTCATTTTAGTTGATAGAATAGTAATTTAAAGGAATCCAATAATTAACTGGTCACTGACAGTAAATTAAAGTCTAAAGTACATTAAATAAGTTTTATTTTCTGCTTATTTTCAAATTACTCCAGGTTCCAATATATAAATTAAGTCAACCTTTGTTATTAGAAACAGAAAATATGAAGGAAACAATGACTAAGCAGTGACATTGGGCTGATATGAATGGACATACTGATTTTCTTTTTTATTGCAGAAACCAATTTTGTAAGCATTATTTCTTTGGAAGAGATTGTCTTAACTAGTTATCAGTTTAAAGATGATACTGCTCCACCTAGGAAAAGCAAAAGCGTCTGTTGGGGAGGAGGAAAATGGAATTGTTTTTGTTCTCAATCTCATTTGAAAGTTATTAATGGTATGCCATTTCTTTCATTGAAGCAGTACAAATTAAAATTGTTTAATTTCCTTTAGAGCAGAACAAATAAGTGCAGGAAGCTGAAATATGTTATGAGCAGAGCACAAAAGATAAATATGTTCATCAAAGAAATGGTGGTCTGAAAAGTTCACATGTAATTCAGGTATCATTTCAGAAACCGCATGTTTCATGTATAAATTCTTTCATCCCATATTTCTGTCTTTCCTTACTCTACCTGTCTGCAGAATCAACATAACTATACTAACCTCACTAACCTGCCTGTTGAGAGGATTAATTACACAACACATGCACACCCTCAGAGTGTTGTAAAGCATTATATCAATATATCAATGCTAATTAAGCCCCATAATACCATGTAAGTTCAACTATTGAATGCACACCTTTAATTCATTACTCAAACAGTTAGTCACACTGGCATTTAAATGATCATAGTTACACTTAAGTTACAACCCAAATTATACAGGAAAATTTCAAAAAGGCGAAAGAACATAAAGCTAAAAAAAATTAAGAGAGAACACTTTCATTTACAACATTCTTTTATGAGAAAAATCCCCAAATTTTCTACAAATATTAACAAGGTAACAAAAGCCACATAATGCTCTAATAAATGATGAGTTAGATGAATGTTTTACCAATTTTGCTGATCAGAGATCCAAGATTTCTGTGCATTACAGGAACTACTTAAGGTTGCTGAATGAGCTAGAAGCAAACAATATGATAGTCGACCTCATTTGTGCTGTTTCAGCAGCCTTAATAGAATAGGATATTTATTTGGATGTGCTCATGAACACTGGAAAGAGAGTCTGTGTTGGATTTACATACATGAGAATGAATACATACAAAATAAACTAAAGAAAGTGATTTTAAGATATCAGAAAAATTGGAATAAAATAAAGATAGTAATTTACATTCTAAAAAGTTGGCAACAATGATCCATTATATGATACAGTATATATTGCTATAAGCTATTATATGTTTTATAGCACTACTAAAAATGCTGCCTCTCTCTTGGCAATTTTTCCCCTTTTTGCTGCTTTGGTCATGGTAGGCTAATAGAGGTAATTTTGTAAGACAAGGCAAACAATTAAAAATCTGTTACATGCTTTGGCAAAGGAGAACACCTGCCTTTGAAACAAGAATCTCTCTTTCTGTTATTTTCAAATCAAAACATTTTTACAAAACACTGTAATATGAAGCAGTTTCATCATAAGATTTGGTGTATACAACAATATTTATACAATCCAAAACTCAGCATTTATTTTGATGAGTGGGTGTGCTATCCAGAAAAAAAAACAAAACAAAACAAAACAAAACATTATTCAAAGATACCATCATTTCAGATAAACTACATCGCCAAGGAAAACACATCACAGCAAATCTACATTTACCATATACATAACAACTGGCATTGCCTAACTGTTGAAACTATATTGCAGCAAATCAGTCTTCTATATCTGTAACCAAGGTCCCCTACAGTATGATATTTTTCTGCCTCTTCTTACAACTACATCTGCCAAGAACCCCAGAAAAAATGGGACATGGCATCCTGAAACTGGCACGCATTTTACCACAGCCTCCTAAAAACCAGTAAAAGATGAGTCATCTGAGAATGACAGCCATGTTCAATAAAACATGTAATAGGTACAGGATTTCACCACTTGTCAGGATCAAGCATTCAACTACATTTTTTATGTGCTTTTCTAAAATTTTGATTGAAGTGTATTGAGGTAGCAGCACAATTTCATCTGCACAGGCCTTACTGCTTCTAGTCTGGACGTAAAATGAATTATCCTTTTAAGGTTCCTAACAGTAACCAAAATAGTTTAATCTTTGGATTATGAGAGTTCTAGCTGACCAAAGCTATCATATGCAAAGGTTATACATGTCCATCAAGCTTTAACTTCATTGCCAAGTTTTTGGTAAAAGACCCATATTTTGCTGTAGCATTACTGAGGTCTACTCTCAATAGGATTGAGAATCTGCAGTCACTTCCTGGAGGAAGCTGGTAGAATCATCAGTGTCACAGCACCTTTCATTATCAAGATGTTTGATTCATGAAATAATTTGATGTTCACTGTGTATTGAGAGCAATTATAAACTATACTACACAGAAGCACTGAAGGTAATGGATTTTTTTATATTGACCTAACATTAGAGTGTTCTCAGATAGCATGCTTTATCTCATTTTTCTTCATTCAAGTCCTTCCCAGGTTTGAAAAAAAAAAAAAAAAAAGTGTTTGGAAAGGAATCGGTTTATCTCAGTATTTTAAAAGCAAAAACATGTACATGGGATAGCCAGCCAGATTTGCCTCCTAAGATTTCCTCCTCAAGAGTCTATCATCACCATTATGACAGACATAAGAAGCTGTGCGGACTTCACTTCTTAGCACAGCTCTACCTGGAGCACTGTGCAGTAAGATTTATTCATGAAATGAAAGCTAAAAGATAGGCCTTCCTTGTACACTGCCTGCATCTTCCTAGACAGCAGAACTGTTTGACAAACGCACATGATCAAAATATATAATACAATTTAGTAATTAGATAACATGCCAAAGGTTTTAATTCACTCTTTAAATTAACTATGCACATTATGTATTTATTTTTTAGAAAAGTATTCAAAGCATCGTAATCTACATGCTAAAACATAACACTAATATTCATTATCAGACAGTGGCAAAAGGCTACACCACAGCAGGACTGTAAAACGTAGTAGAGAAATCACACCATTTTTGGTGATATATGAATAATCAATTAAAGGTTGTTAAATAAACTAATATTTAACAAATTATTCATTCACATATGGCCTGTATCAGATTATTTATTTACACAGCCTTTCCAATACTCTTCCTGAAGCTAAACTCCATATTTATTTGCAATACCGGCCACTTGAAAGCATATTCACAGCACCCTAGACATAGTAATCCTTTGCCTTCCCTTATGTTTCCAAAATGAAGTTTCCTTCATTTTGTTGGATATATTAGATTTTGTCATCTACCCCTTTCTGATTTATCATAACAGAAATCATCTAAAATCAGACAGCAGTGGTTCATAATGAAAAAACAAAATCTAAATGGTAGCTGTCATTGAACCGAATAAAATTTTGAATTATTATTTTGTTCTAGTATTTATTTTATATATGAGAGCATTTATCCTATTTTATTTTATTATTCATTATATTATCTAGTTTTCTTACTATGTCATCACACTACAATGCAAGAGTCTTTAAATATGCAATAAGCAATGCCTATATGTTTTTCCCATGTTTACTTCAAATCCATCATGACATCATGACAACTACTGACAATGTAATGTCTTGTTTTGGTAAGATGATTTTCCTTTTTGTACCTTGGTTTAAAAGATCAACTTAAAAAAATATGCTTTCTAATAAATTCTGAAGATTTTGAAGTCTTTGGCAGCCCAACTCCTATTAATTTTTATATGAGTAACACATGTAGATTTGAAATCAAGTAAAACACTATGAAAATTAGCTTCCCAACTTTCACTGAAAGAACTCTTCAGAGGCTCAACCTGACAATGACTTCAGGAGAACATCATGGATTATTGTTTTCCCCCCTCAGATGTCACGATCATAAACTAGATTGCAAAGACCGCCTTGAGGCCTTGATATCAAAAAGCTCACACTGCTTATGTCAGTTAAGGGAAACAGTTTCACCCTTCTGTGAATCAGTTGCTCTGCTTTTATAGGCCAGTGACACACATGGTAGTTGGAACTTGACAGCAACAATGCAGAAAGCAGCTTAATTCGAATCAAGCAAAATAGTAAGGGGAAAGAGGAAAGCAAGACGGAGCAAGGTGCGTGTTTCTCCTTCACTTATTGCAATAGCTTTACAAGACTGTACAGGGATACATGTTATTTCTTTTTCATGTTCTTCCTGAAACAACTGGAAAAGTTTCTGGGTTGCACCTAAGTTCAGCCAAATGCAAACTTGCCTACTTTTTGCTGTTCCATAGTCCCTCTACTACAGCCCCCTACATGTTTCCTAAAATTACCTTCTTATATTGGTGGCCGCGGGCAAAACCACACACAAAGCAAAAAGCGTAAGCTAGGAGGAAGACAGAGAGACCCTGGATACAGTTGGCAGCTTTGGAATTACAACACTGGGAGGAATTTCTGAACCTCTGTGGAGAAAATTAGGGTTACAGAAAATTTCAGGGCGTATGTCAAGATGTTTAATAGGTGTGACAGCCCATGATACCCTGTCCACATGGCTACAGTAAGTGTGGCACTTTGCAGTTTCACACATAAATAGAAGATATACATACAACTGTATTTCCAGAGTCACAGAAGAAAATACGTTTTGAGGAGGGTAATAGCTATACTCATTATGAAAACAGAGCAAAATATGCTAACAAATAGGAGAGGAAATATCGCTAGATTTTCTTGCAAGAATGGCACTGAAACTAAAGTTTCTGCTCCAACTCAGAATACAAGCTTCATTTGAAAAGGAACTCAGGGGAAAAAAAAAAATAACCTTTCAATCTACCAAACTAATAGTGCTATACTGCACAAAACATGGACTTAGAAAGAGATCTATATGTATATACGTGTAAAAGTATTTTCTTTAATAGATCTGTTGTGGAAATGTAATGCTTTTTTCTAAGGTGTAAGTAATGAAATTTGCTTTGAAAAATTAATTCTAAATAATTTTGTAGAATGGTACTTGCCATTTTTACCTAGAAAAAGACTACAAAATCAATATATTTGATTTTTTTAAGTTTCTAATGTCTTATATTACACTCCATTACAGTACATTTTGACCTTTTTTAAATAATTCCAAATATTGAATCAATTGACAATCATGTAATATTTCACTGTCAACTTATTAAACAACTTTGTCCTTTCTATTTCCAGGAGCTATGTACAATGAATAGTTAATTGATCTACCAGTGCTGTTTTCCACATTAGTATAGAACACTGTAGGATGCATGTAGGTCATTTGTTAGAGGACAGTACCATAACAGAAACTGCACAGCCCTACCCTTTGCAAAATTCTTCTTTATTCTCAAAACCGTCATGGCCTACAAATCTCCTTTCCTGGATATGACACTTTGGAAAGCAAATGAGACAAAGAAGCTAGAGCAGGTTTCCCAGATCATGTCTGTTTCGGTTTGAGTATCTCAGAGATGGAGCCTCCACAGGCTCTCTGGGCAACATTTTGCAGTGTTTGATCAACCTCACAGAAGAAATAAATAAATAATCAAAAAAGCTTTTTCTTACGTTTAAATGGAATTTTCTGTATTTCACTTTGTGTCTGTTGCTTCTCATCCTGCTTGTAGCCACCACTGGCAAGAGTCCGGCTACATCATCTTTACCCCTCCCCAGAAGAGAATTTATACACCTCAGTAAAATTCCCCTGAGCCTTCTCTTCTCCAGGTTGAACAATCCCAGATCTCTGTCTGTCTCTCTTCAGGTCAAATGTGCCAAGCCCTTAACCATCTCTGTGGTCCTTTGCTGGACTCACTTCAGTATATCCACGTCTCTGTCTTGCACTGGGGAGCCCAGAACTGGACACACCATTTCAGGTGTGGTCTCACCAGTGCTGAGCAAAAGTGAGCAATCATCTCCCTTAACCTGCTGGCAGCACTCTGCATAATGGTCGTCTTTGCCGCAAGGGCATATTGCTGACCCATGGTCAACAAGTTGTCCACTAGAATCCCCGGGTTCTTCTCTGCAGAGCTGCCTTCTAGCTGGTCAGACTCATCTGTTACTGGTGCCTGGGATTATTCATTCCCAGGTGCGAGACTTCAGATTTCTCTTCGTTGAGCTCTATGAGATTTCTGTTTGCCTGTTTCTCCATCCTGTCAAGATCCCTTTGAATGGCAGCCCAAACATCTGGTATATCAGCCAGTCCTCCGAGTTTTGTATTACCTGGTAACTTGCTAAGCACGCACTCTCTTGTCCCAGTCATTAATGAAAACGTTAAACAGTACTGGGCCCAGTAACAACCCCTTTTGTACTTTAACAGTGGTGGGCCTCAGCATCTGAGTATCTTTTCCAGATTTTAACCTCCAGTTCAACAGAAGGCTGGAAGAGCCAACATGGAGTCGCTAAAGGTGAATCTTGCCTGACTGATCTGATTGCCTTATGTGAAGATATTACTGTCTTAGAGGACTAGAGGAGAGCAGGGGATGTTGTGTACTGTGACTGTACATGTTGCCCAGAGAGGTTGTTGAGGCCCCATCCCTGGAGGTGTTCAAGGCCAGGCTGGACGTGGCCTTGGGCAACCTGGTCTAGTCAGAGGTGTCCCTGCCCATGGCAGGGAGGTTGGAACTCAAAGATCTTCAAGGTCCTTTCCAACCTAAACCATTCTATGATTCTATGATTCTATGACTTCAGAGAGGCCTTTGACAAGGCTCTCCATAGTAGTCTTGTAAAAGGTCCAGTGGAGCATGAAATGGATAATCGGCCTGTAAGGCAGGAGGAAAATTGGCTGGACTGTAAAGCTCAGAGTGTTGTGACCACCAGTAAAGAGCTTAAGTGGCAGTTGGTTGATTGCCGATTCCCCAAGGATTCATAATGGAGCTGATACTCTTTAACACCTTTTATTGCAATGGGAGATGGAATGAACCCTCCTTGACTTCAGGATGACACCAAACCAGGGGGCAGTCCATACATTGAAGGGCAGAACTACTATTCTCCAGGCTGTTGAGATCCCTTTGAAACATTGTAACACAAATATCATGAAATACCACAAAGGCAATTGCAAAGTTTTGCCCCCAGGACAGCATAACACCATGCAACCGTACAGAGCGGCACCAGCTGGCTGGGAAGCAGTCTGGCAGGAGGGGCCCTGGCAGCAATGTGCTCTGGTGGCAAAGACAACCAACTGCACCCCAAACTTCAGAAGCGTAAAAGAGCAGCCAGCAGACCAAGGGAAATTATTCTTCCCCTCTATATTCTGCCTGTGAGTCTGGAGTTCTGTGTCACATCTGGGGCTTTACAGTACAAGGAGAACATTAACAAACCAGGTTTAGCGGAGGGCCACCACAATGGTCAGGGTCCCGGGCACTTGTCCTGTGATGGGAGGCTGAGGGAGCTGGGCTTGTTCAGCCTGGAGAAAAGACTGCTTTGGAAAGAGGGAATCTTAATACTGTCTCCAAATACCTAATGGGAAAGAGTCCAGAGGACTTTTCTTAAAAGCCCACTGTGACAACATGGGATGCAATGGATGCAAGTTGCAACAAAGGAAATTGCATTTAGAACTTAGTATGTTTGGGTTTTTTTTTTTCCAACTTGAGAGCAGCCAAGGATTGAAGTAAGCTGCCCAGAGAGATTGTGAAATATGTCCTTGGAAATATCCAAATCATGACAGGACAAGGCTCTATGCAATCTCATCTAACCTGGCTGTTCTTTGGGGGGTTGAGTGGGTGTTAATCAAAGAAACACCAGAGACCCTTCCCAATTTAAATCAGTCTATGCTGCTATCTTCAAGAAGTTTGCTGACAAACAAGCACCTTTAGAATCACTGTCAGCTAGCACTAGTTAATCTGATCATAACTTTTTCCCTAATTTTTATAAACCTGAGCGTCAAGTTTACTCTTGACTTTGATTATGCTTCTGGAGCACAGATTATGCAAGCACAGACAAAATGGTAATATCTAA
Organism: Charadrius vociferus; assembly: GCF_000708025.1. Lineage (NCBI taxonomy): Eukaryota > Metazoa > Chordata > Aves > Charadriiformes > Charadriidae > Charadrius > Charadrius vociferus. Next base: position 854,106 of record NW_009648340.1, read on the forward strand.
TGTAATATCGAGTATTGGTCCACAGTTAGGGCCCTGGGTTCTGTAGAAATAATAAAAATAAAATAATTTTATTTTTAATTTCTGATATTTAAAAAGCCGCCAGTATAATAAAGATAATGTGAAATCACATAGTAAGAAAAATAATAGCTAAAAGAAATGGCTCCCACAGGAAGTGTAATCCAACAATTACTCTCCATTGGTACTATCACTACATTAATTTTTACTCTATATAATAGTTTTGTTATGATATTTAATAAAAGCTTCTGCGAACACTCTATTTTTAGTCTATTTATTTTAGCTTATATATATTGTATGTACAGACACACATATGCACATTAGATCAAAACAGGAAATCTTCAATTTTAATGCCTCTAGTTTTAGGTTTTTTCTTAATAAAAGATCACAGGACTTCTTCAAAACCTCTTCCAGAAGCTGGTATGTCAAAATGCAAATCTCACCCAAGACATCGATCTAAGCTGACAATTTATCTATTTGTGTGATTTAAAAAAAAAAAAAAAAAGAGAGAGAGAAAGAGAAATATGGATAGAATTTTCACATTTATTCCTCCCAAAATGAAATGAGGAATTTTTTCCCAACCTCCAAGTTACATATATGCACATATACACACCCACACAGACACACAACTAATCTTGAAAGCTTTAGTCTGTGAGCTATCTAACATCGGATGTTTACATCCTTCTTAAAAATTATTTAATCAAAAATTAATCGATTTCATTTGGTTTACTCTAGGGGAAGGAAGAATTCACTCACAGAAATCAAACCATACAAAGTGCAAGTTCATGGAGCATCTGATAATTACACCATATTTACACCTCAAGGTGCCAAATGCAGCATTCAAGAACCTACATGGCATAGAAACATACATACTGAAGCACAAAACATGACCCATTATTTATCTGTTGGCAACTTTTTTATTCAGACTGTCTTTGTTGAGCCTACTTGGAATTTTTTTTCTTAAAAAACACAACCAACCAACCAAAAAAACCACAGCCTTATTTATTGGCGTACAGAAATAATGTTATTATGTTTATGATTGTTAGCTGAGCAAGTAGAAACCTGTATTTTCATAGAATCCAAGGATAAGAGGAAATCTGTTCCCTGTTACATGTCCGTTTCTGTATTTGTGCACTCATAAATCACTGCAATATTTTCTAGATAAGATACTTGGATTATATCACTTTTGAAAGCTACAGCTTTCTTGTTTTACAAGCATTTACCCAACTGTGTCTGTCCATCTCTAAGGATGTGCAAAATTATATTGGATTGCACAGCTATGAAAATCATTTGGGAGTATGCAGCAACTTTAAAACTCTAATACATCTTCCACATTGAGATTGATATTTTAATTTTCTTGTGCAGGTAATAAGAAAAGATTGATGGATTTTATTTTTAGTGTGTTTACTTTTATTATAAAGTATGTAATAAATGTCTTGCCGTTGGTTGTAAGACCATAAAAGTCAATATTGTACAAACAATTCCAGTGCAAAGGCACTCTGAAGTTAAAGCTAAAACTTTCTATTTCCTCATACTTATTTTGCCTCAGATGTACGCTTTCCTAGATTAGCTGAGATCAGTGAGCAATATTTCTAGATTTTAGTTCTCTTTTCTTGAAACAGGAGAAGAATGAGTGGAGCATGACAGTCCAGGACGAGGCTATAAAAAGCATCTGAGGCTGTGCAAAATTTATAAATGGAAACTTTGGCAGCTACCAGAGATCAAAAGTCATTAGTCATATTCTTAAAATGATCAAAAACACGCTTTTCCACCTCCTCCAAAAAGTTCAGCATATTCTATGGTCTGTCTTCCAGGTTTTCAGTACAATCATTACAAGTATGTGCAGTATCTGCCCTTCTCCTTCTGAGAAAAATCATGATGACCTTTTGGCAATGAAGGAACTCCTGTTTTCTCAACTATCCTTCCTCAGTGGTACTTCCAAACTGTCAACATAAAGAATGTAATTGGAAGACTACCTCTAGCTCACCACCTCATGTATGATAACAAATAAAACCAAGCAAGTACCTTTTTAACCAGACCACTTTTGAGAATCCCATTAGACAAAAGACCTTCACTCAACTCATAAAAATCAAATCCATCCTGTGCTTGAAAGCCCACAGGATATGAAGGTAAAAAAACCAATATCTCTGTGTGTTAAACAAGGTACTTATCAAACAGAAAGATAAGTACAAGAAACTGCCAAGACCGTATCTGGAGGCCTGCATACAAATCTGATTACCTGTGTTCAAATAAGAGTAATTCAATCTGAAGCAAATGCAGAGCAGGGCTACTAAAGTGATCAAGGGACTGGAGAGCTTTTAAGAGGATATTGGAAGATTTTTACAGCTTTAATCTGAGAAATGAAGATTAAAAAGCAGTCACTATGAAGCCACTGGAAGGCAAACACCAGGTCATAAGAAATATTATACAAGCTGAAGGCAGGGTTGCGACAGAAATGAAAGCGCGTGAACGAATCACAATTACAAGCAGGTTGAAAAAGAGCATCATTCCAAGCAAAACGTGAAACTATGGGACAGTTTCCAAACAGTCACATAGAGAGAGGAGACTGGGGGAAATAGGACTAGTCTGAAGGTGACCTTAATTTACAAAACAATTCTAAATAAAAATAACTCCCTGTGTCTTAAGGAGTCTAACCATGGACTGCAGATGCTTCCTCATCTGTCTGACGTAACTGAAGACATAAGGTCTAAGAGACCCACTTGCACACCTCCTGTCCTGTCAACTTGCCAACACACAGACATTTGGGTCTGACATTTCTTTTCATTGACACACTTAAAATTGATTTTGACAGAGAACGCAAAAGTTAATTGTCTTCTGATTTTATGTGGAAAAGCACACTTCCTTCAAGATGGAAGACAAACGTATCAAGATACTATTATCTTATACTCATACAGTTAAACAAAATATATTGCACTATCAAGATTTTTATATTCTTGTTAAAATTAAAAAAGCAGTGGGGCATGAAAAGGTTTACATATCTTACCCAAGTATAAATAAATTTTATACATCTAGTAATCTGAAGCCTATTTTTTCCCAATACTACTTTTTTCCTGGAAACCCCTCGAAACAAGAATCTCTCTGACCAATATTGAGAATTATCTTACTAAGGCAAGAGAACAAGCTTACACTTAATGGCAGCAGGACACCAGAATACATACTATAACTGTACAGATGAATTCTGAAAAAAACTGTTTGAGACAGATTTCACAAATAGATATTCTCTCTATTGCTCCCAACATTCTCTGCAATGATTGTTGCTACTAAATTAAATTGTATTTTGAACTCCTAAGACTTGCTATACTAGGTAAGGACAATAATTTTAACAGAATAAGGCATGAACTTACCCTTCTTTAAGTTATAAAGTTGTAATCATGTACCAAATATCCTATGTGAACTTGAAATTATGTTTATTAAATATAATAAAAATGCTTTGTGTTTCAGCAAAATACATTCAAGAAGAAAGATTCTTTAACTCTGAACAGATAAAGCTTAACAAAAAATCCCCAATGCCACATATTATTTGATAAATACAAACTGTAGAATGCCTTCTATGTACCACTTTTCTATTCTCAAGGCTAAGTACTTACAGGTCAGGGAATACCTTATGCTACTGAGAGACAAGAAAGGAAGTAACAGCAGATTAAATTCGGAAAAAATCAGCTTCAGTAATAGATAACGCTACTGTTTATTTAACAGAAACTTGTCTTCAGCTATCACCAGCTTGCCATCATATCTGCAGCTCGTTATTACTAAATAAGGCAGTATTCCTTCAAAAAACACTTGTTTCCTTTTTCGTTTTTCTTTCTTTCATATACACCGATTTACTGGTTTTTGAGGTTACAGATAAGCCCCAAGAACAAATTGCCCCAGCACTAGGAGTGCTATCTGGGAGTCCTGATGGACAACAGGATAACCACAAGCCAGCAATGTGCCCTGGCGGTCAAGAAGGCCAATGGCATCCTGGGGTGCATCAAGAAGAATGTGGCCAGCAGGTCGAGGGAGGGCATCCTTCCCCTCTCCTCTGCCCCAGTGAGGCCACATCTGGAGTACTGCGTCCAGTTCTGGGCTCCCCAGTTCAAGATCCCCAGGGATCTGCTGGAGAGGGTCCAGCAAAGGGCTACAAAGATGATTAGGGGGATTAGAACATCTCTCATATGAGGAAAGGTTGAGGGACTTGGGTCTCTTTAGTCTAGAGAAAAGAAGACTGAGGGGGGATCTTATTAATGCTCACAAATACTTAAAGGGAGGGTGCCAGGGGTACGAGACCAGTCTTTTTTTCGGTGCTGCCCAGTGATAGGATAAGAGGTAATGGGCACAAGTTGGAACATAGGAAGTTCCATCTTAACATGAGAAGGAACTTCTTTACTTTGAGAGTAGTGGAGCACTGGAATGGGCTTCCTGGAGAGGTTGTGGAGTCTCCCACTCTGGAGACATTCAAAACCCTCCTGGATGCCATCCTGTGCAACCTGTTGTAGGTGACCCTGCTCTGGCGGTGGGGTTTGAGTAGATGATCTCCAGAGGTCCCTTCCAACCCTGAACACTCTGTGATTCTGTGATTCTGTGATTCTGCTCTGCTTCAGGTACTCCCCCACTTCTGCCACTATGGTGGCTTTTAGCAAAGCTGGACTGTAGGGTCTCACTAACTTTCCACAATTCTCTTGCCCTTAATGCTTTGATAAGTGCGACTCCATTGCCATCCGAGTCTTCAAACTTCATCTTGCTTACAGATAAACATGAGACAAATTTTTAACAGGAACTCAGTATGACATACAAGCCTCTTGTCTACACTTGTAACTGAAAATAGAAGGAATTAGAGCTTGTGCTTAGGTCCTGAAGAGAAGAGGCACTGCAAAAGTCATAGCTATGTAACTAATTTTTTCTTCTCAGCTTTTATATGTATGGTAGCTGGAAAAAAGGTTCTTTCCTGTCCTGTTCCCTGTTCAACACTAAGAATTGTCTTGGACACAGGTCAAAACCATGCCAGGAGCACATATGGTTAAAAACCATGGATGATAGCATTGCAGTTCTCAATCCCCTGCAGTCTTTGTCCTTCAAGTTTCCTGCAGGAACAGTGAGGGTTTTTTTCCTCTCCCAATTCAATACTTAATTTTGTTGCTGTTGTTAGAAGTGCTTGTGATAACAGAAATGTAGTAGTGCCTTTTTCAATTTTTCCTCCATTTGTTCTTAAAAATGGCATCAGAAAGTTATTTGAGTTGTGAAGGCTTTTGTCTGGTTGGCATTTCCAGGCTCATACGTCAACAAGGGTGTCAAATAACTTACTTCCTGCTTCGGTAATATGGAAAAACAGCAGTATAAAGGCAGGAGAAGAGCCTACTATCTCAAAAACTTTAGCTATAGGAGATTCATATTTAGCGTGCTACCTGGGAAGTCCTCAGGTAATATACATTTCAATGTGCAGTGTTTCATGGACCTCAATGAAGCAGAGAAGTATTTTGCACTCCACAGACATACTCTGTGAAAGTTGACATAACTTTGATAAAAATATCGATTTTAATGTGAGTTTAGTGAGGTAAGAGTTTATAAGCTTTCATGAAGAAAGGATTTCCAAATTAATTGTTTTCATACATCGGTGTCTCATAACATGTAACACAGATTTTCTATTTTATCAGCCAAGGTGAGGCAGATGGAGTGCTCTTTAAAACAGAAAATTCTGCCACCAAACCTTTGTTTACAACACAATAATATGAATTTCTGCTGCTTTTTTTCAGTTGCTTATTTCAGTGCTGCCTTGTGTTGTCGTCTTGATTCTTACAGTGGTTTACACAGCCGATCTATGAAGAAGTGCAGACAACTGTTCTGGCTTTGAAAGCAAAAAAAATTCCTCATACACACGTGTAAATGCATGTTTGGCAGGATGTTTAAGCTGGAGCGCTTAACAATCCAGCTTGAGGGGAAAAAATATATAGATGACTCTGCAGCTGAGATGTTGGTTAGCTGCAGTGTGGGAGTAAGTATGAAGAACAGCAAGAAGAAAACAAGTTCAGATACCAAAATGAACCACATTATGAAACCATGATCTAAAGTTTCTTAATGACACCTGCTTCCTATAAGGTAACTTCTTTGCACAGTAGTTAGAATAAATATCTGGTAAAAGAACTCTTGCACAAACAGGAGGAGAAAAGTATAAGGAAAGAATAGCATAATCCTACATATGAAATTTGATATAATGTTATTTGTGGCATCCTAATTAATCAGAAAATGCAAATTTTAGGGGCTAAATAAACACTCGCTTAATTATTATTTTTTTCTGAACTTTTTCTCAGTAAAATGCAGTGGCATCTTCAGAACTTCTGGAATCTCAGTCATGTTAATATTTTTTAGCTGACAAAATGTGCTATTTCTAGAAAAAAGACCTGTGGCCCATCATCCAAATCCATCCTTAAGTGTTTCTTTGTTGTTTTTCTTTTGTTTTGTTTCTTTTATTAGTCAGTTTTGACATGAAAAACCTTAAAAGCTCCTTCAAAAGCCCTTAAGATTGAATTATGCCAAGCTGATATCCCTGTACTTTCATCACATGTGAATACTCTGCTAAAAATCCTGCTGTACTGATGGGATAAGGAAGCAGGGGTCTTGGGAAAAAAGTGACTTAAATCCACCGCAAACCTAAATTAAAACACTGTTGTGCTTCTTAGAAATGCTTTGTTTTGTTTCCTTGCTATATTAAAAGAAGATCAGTGACAAAGTTGCAAGATATCCCTTTAATTAAATACACAAATCAGAAAAAGGAAACAAGACGATTAAACCCCAAATGTCAGAGCTTTTGAAAATAAAAATTCCTGAGATCACTCTGGAGGAGAAAGATTATTATTTACACACAGCTATTATTTTATACGTGCCACAGAAACCAAGCAAATATGTGCATGCATATGTGAGGACAAACAGTTACTTGAAAAGAGAGGTGAGAGCCTTTTATTATATTAACTTTGAGGCAGCATAGAAATGATTCAAACCCAAGTTAGGGGGCATCCCCATCATTCAATGGAGTAGGGTGTGAAGAGTTTCAAACACACTTGTGCTGTCACAAAATAGAGTGAGTATGGAGAGAATAGTTGAAGTCCAGAAGGCACCACAGCCAAATAAGTACAGCGCTTCACCCTAGCAAATAACCCAGCTCAGCCTTTTCTATACTTACATCCCCACTCCCAGTGCTGTAAGTGGCTGACAGCAGTCAGCCCGTACAGTTCAGCACCCTACTGCACACAGCAGTGCAAACCTGGCTCTGAACTTCAGTTCCCAGGCAAGCTAACTGCTTGTGCAGATCTCTCGTTTTAAAATGTAGCCATGCAGCTAAGGATAGGCAGTAGTTTTGTTCAATTTCACGCTTCTACAAAAAAAAAGCTGAAAGAATAAGTAAAAACCACAACTAGAGTCATACTGGGTTCAATCTTGTGATGAAGACCTGTGGTTGTTCCCGGAAGAACAATGAGACAGAGAGTGAAACCCATAAATGTTGTTTACTAAGTAATAAAGTTGTAAGGAACTGGAGAGCAGCAACAACTGAGAGTGGATAAATTTCTCAAGACTGTTCTTCTGAAACATTTCATGGAAAAATCCCTTGAAGTTTCTGAATCACTTTGGTTCTCAGACTTGAATTTGATTTGCGTTAGATCTCAAGGATTCTTAATGAGTGAAGATTTCCTATCCTGTAGTTAAAAATCACAAGTTTCCTTCTTTTTCTTAAAACTTATCCTCAAACTTATTTTGCACATCTGGCATTTCAGAGTCCACCCAAACAAAATCCTCCACCCCACTGAATTCTGTATTGGCCCAATTTATGGTTCATACGTTCAGTAATGGTCTAACCAAAACTTACTCTATAGAGGACTAATTCTCAGGACCATTTGGATCTAGAGGTAACACTAGATTCTCATCTAGCTCTTCTTATGAGATGGTGGCTATAACTGACACTTGCAGACAGACACTACTAAACAATTTCCATGTGTTCTCCACTTCTGTAATTCTTTTGGGACTCTGACACCATCAATGTGGTAAAAAAATAAAACAAAAATAAAATAAAAGAAGAAACCCACTAGTTCTTTGTAATGTTTTTATGTAATATGACATTCTGTCCACTTTGGTTGCAGTTGTCTATTTTAACCCTAAGCTTAGAACAGCATATGGAACACCAGAAGGTATTTTCTTCCTCCTCAGTTTTATCACAATCTTGACAGACAAATTAGTATCGTGGCTATTTGAACAATGAAGCCATCTGGGAGGCTGATGCCATATCAAAGGAAAAGTTTACTTTACTACAATACTTGTTCAATGTGCAGCTAAAGGAGATTGTCTGCTATTATTTGTCTAAAAGATTATTTACTGGAAGCAAAGGAAAAGAGTTTAATACTGAAATTGTCCCAGAATTCATTAATTCAATGTTTGTTTCTGTGCTACAAGTGTTCAAGGGGGTAAGGGTGATCTCCAAATCTGAAAAAAAACAACCCAAATCTCTTCTACTCGAAACCCCAGAAGATTGTGTGTTTCACTGGGCACCGTGCTGCACTTCCAGAGACTTTACATACATGTGAGTCACTAGATCAGGATAAGGAGACATGCTGACTACACTATACACTAAAACTGAACGGAACTGAAGCCATCTGGCACATTATTATTACACTTTCTGAGCCTGCAAAACAGGATGGCTGCATCCAGATTGCCTGTTTGGAACAGTCAACAGGCTTTACCAACTTCTGAGTCATTCCCATGAATCATTCGGGAAAGTGTCACTTGGCCCAAACAAAACCCATGCTGCAATCCATCTAAGAACAGTATAGATGGCTGTTAGTGCTCCTGCCCACGTCCTGACAAGGGTTAATATCCTGGTGTAGATGAAGATACTAGGACAGTATTGATCACTCACTCATCCCAGTCAAGAAAGAGAAAGAACATCAGCAACCACCATTGTAGATGGACACTAAACTTTTGGACGACTATGTGATCACTGTCCTATCCCTTTGCTGTCCCTCAGAGAGCACTTCACGCCTGTTTTGCTTTTGAATAATGATATGATACACCCCACAGTAAATAGAAAGAAGGACCAGGAAGATCAGCTTTCCCTTTACAATAATTATTTCAGTGGAGAAATCATGAACTTATTTCTGCTGCCACCTCTGATGGAATGGGACAACCTTCTCACATACGACTGAGGAGTTTTGAGGGTTTGTTTTCAACAATTAAAAATCCTCATCTGCGTGGATATACAAACAAAGACAATTAAAAATCGGTTAAAAGTACAACGCCACGGGATATGAAACAGTGAAGCAAGGATAAAATTTGCACTGTACTGATAGCAAGGATCATATCTACACAAATTCAAGAGACTTACATAGATCAAATAGGCTTTTTTCCCCAATGCTTTCATACAACTCTGTTGCCTGGAGATTTTAGCCTGTTGAACAGCCTACGGCCTTGTATGAGTTTCTGAAGTTTGAAAGAACCAGTTTTCACTGCACTGTCCCTCTAAAGCACAGCCTGGCACATCAATTTGCTTCACGTAAACCCTGGGAGAGAAAGTGATTTAATGTATCTGTCTGTTAATACTAACCTATTAAATTTTCTCCCCAAAAAGCAGTTCTGTAATCTGCCAGCTGTTAAATGACAGAGAAGTGAAAGCTTTATGTTCATTCAGTAATCACAGCAGCTCTTTTTTGTTAAACCAGTTTTCCATTTATAAAGAGCTTGCCAAGGTGAGGGGTAACATCTCAAGAGACAAACACAATCTGCCTTCATCATTCACCCACATTTTTAACGTGGTTCCAAGGCTGGCTGTGATATACCTCCCAACGATATAAGAAGTCTTTATGAAACCAACGAAAATACTTCAATTTATTAAGTGCCACTCCAATATCTCCAATGTGTGGCATTTACAGGTATTAGAGATCTTCATGGTTTCTGACAGTTGGAAAAATAAGTTGAGAGTTTGTTGGAACTTATTTCAGATGCTGAATGCTGAAGCAATAAAGGTATACTAATAACACTGTAGGAATTACTACACATTGAATCTCTCTTCAAAATGTGTTCACTAAGAGATAAAAAAATAGTTTATTAAATGCATTTTGCAAAAGCTATTCCTATAAAACATAAGCAGTGTGGTAGACAGTTAAAAAAAAAATGTATCTGACACAAGGAGATAGCAGCACAGATATTTTTCTTGGTCTTAAGTGACTCCCCAAAATCTGAAAATTCCAGAATTTCGATGTCAGATGTGAAATGGTATTACTGGCAAAATTAAACAGCATGGAATAGCTTATTTGAAAATAAGGGGTTTTAAGAATTTGCATCTCCCAATTACTAAACTTTTTCTCAAAACAGCATCAAATAAGATGAGATTTAGAAACCTCATGGGTTGGTTTGTCTTTTATTTGAAGAAATAAGTCACAATCTAGTGTCATACTTCTACTCATGTATATCTTTAATCATAAGTGCTTAGTCAAAGAACTCAGGGTCTGAAATTCAAATTATATACAGGCTAGATGTATAAATCCAGCAAATATGAATTGCAAGGGAATAAAATTGCTAAAAAAAGAATTGTTAGAAATCAAGTGGGCATTTTTCTTCCAGTATTTTGATTTATCAAAATTCTGCTATCTCTGATGGTCTTTAATAATACCGTATACCAAAGGTCTCCTTATGAAAGATACAGACTCCTTTTGGGCAAAGTATTTCTGAAATATTCGGGTGCAAATGAAATACAACTGGACAGAGAAGCTGGTCATAAAAGCTGTAGTAGAATCAATGTACTTCAGGGGAGAGTTGTGCAGGCAAAGTATTTTCTTGCAACGATCCCCACACCCACCGAGATAAAGGTGATTTAACACTACTGAGATTTGAAGTTTCCGTTGTAAGGGAGTCTGGGCATTTCCAGTGAAGAATTTTATCCAAAACCTCTTCAGAGCAGCTAAACTTGGTTATGGGCACTGAGTGCAACCCTTCCTATCAGCAAGCTGCCCAACAAGTGACACGTTCCAGGTTTCAGTTTAGGGGCCCTGAGAGCATCCCCTCTCCTGAAGGCCTGACATCTGGGTCTCAGGGTCTACTCAGAGACAGCGCACCAAGGGCTGTCCCCTTCCCTTGGGGACTTTGGGCAGAGGACTCCCACACAGAGCTGTGGGCCGACATCCCAGCCTGGCCCTAGACCCAAGCCCATCACCGCAGCTCCATCCAGCCACCCCGGGCCCTCGCCATTAAGACCCCTGCCAGCCCTGTGGCACAGATGGGCCTTGCTGCTCCTTCATATCTGCAGTAAAAGTCTCAGGAATATATAAAAACTCTTTGATTTAATTTCTAGAAGAAGTTGAGATTGCTTGCTCTATTTCAAGACAAGGTAGGTTGCTCCTTACAGGGAGGTGGTTTTCATGTAACACCAGGATAATGTCAGCAATTCGCTCTATAACTTTCACACTTGAAAAACTCTGAAGACGCAAGTTATGAGATAAAAATCCAAAGAAAAGCTTTGCTTTACAGAGCTTAAAGTATTGCTGTATGCAGCTTGTACACACCTGGACTATGAGTGTGCTTGTGGGGAAAGAAAAAAAACCCACACAAAACCCTAAAAAATAAAAAAATCCACACTTCTAGTTACTCTTTGTAGCTTCCAACATTTCCCATGCCATCCGTTAGATCATAATAGAAAGTATTTTTCCACATACCAAAGTGAGAAAAGCATCATTTTAGAGTGAAGGAGGCAAAACATATGGGAACACATAGGATCTTTCCTTTGATCAGCTGGTATAAATGGAAAGCATAAGGCTTGCTCAGCAAGATCCTGACCTGCAAAAGGGCTTCATATCCAAAAGTTACACACCTTCTCAATTCTGGCTTAGTTTAATTACTTAGTTTTATTTTTGTCCACAAATTTTGCCTGCTTTATATTCATAGACCACCACAAGTACAACAATGCTACCACCATAACATACTTGCTATTGACATAAGTAGGCAACACACAAAGTTGTATTTGCCTACTTCTTCCCTATACACACACACACTCTTCTTTTGGGAGCATAACGCTCAACAGAAAAGTCAGTATGTGAACAAGAGAAAAAAATGAGGAAAAAAATGGTTCATAACACAGCAGTGACAATTTTGAGAAAACTATAAAAGGAAATCTGGGATGAGATGCTATTAGACCATTTCAGAAAAACACATACAGTTTCTGTGAATCAGAAACCACATATCAATCAGAATGGCACGAAGTCGGGTAATGGCTGTTTATTAAACTGTAGAAATAGTGGAAAAGTACGTTAATGTTAAATGAAATGGTTAGCAGTTAAGTAATACTTTGATCCAAAGTTTTCTCAACTGGCGCTTTTTTTCCCCTGTAATCCCACTATGCTTTTGAGATGCCTTTGAGTATTAGTTAGTCTACTAACAGCTGCAGAGGATGTGGGCAAACAGATTTGAGTTATGTGCTGCAGTGAATAACACATAATGGATCCAACTTCTATTATTTCATAGGCTAAGATTCATTTTGTAAAAAATCTTTTTGTGGTTGTCAAGCAGGACTGTTCCTCTCAAGCACAGCAGTGAATGAATAATCAGGAAAGTAAGAGTCACCTGAGTAGCTGTAAGAAAAAGCCCAGTAGAACTCAGATAACTTTTACAGATTTGAATCAGGACCTCTTCTTTTAAATCCAAATAACCAATGGATGGATTCATTGTGCGCAGGCCCCATTACAAGCTGGGCATACACATACACTACGGTGATGAAAAATCTTTTGTTTCCTCCCTTTAAATATAAACTGTGTAGGATCTTCTTGGGCTGACTTTTCTCAAAATAGAAACTTGGTAGATCACATTTACTCTCTATAAAATGTAGAACTATTAACTTAGCTCTTCCTGTGTTTTACGTGGTATTAAAGAACTCAGGAAACTCGAGATTTCTCCTAGCACTACACAAAGTAACCTTACTTTTTTAAAAAAATACACAGTAAAGTTTAAAACGTATTTGGTGGCTTAAGCATTCACAGGAACTTAGTGTTGTAGATCACAGGAGGGAAGCTCATTTACCCATCAGTTTTACAGCTCCAAGCAAGGCAGCACTGCATAAAAGATACTCTGTCATTCCTTGCCCTTCATACCAGGCTGATTCCCCTGCTGTTGGGGGACAAAGACATATGAGCTTTCACGGTGTACAAGGCCAGAGACAACTTTACATGGATGGAAGATGTGGACAGTTTCCCGTCTTACTTACTAGACACTGTTCACGGGTTTTAATTGCAGAATGTTACTTTGGTAATTACACCCAGTCTGTGATATAACTGCTCAGCTAAGGTTGTGCCAGTGATTTTTTTTTTCATATTTGCTTTTTAAGTCAGACAACTTATTTCTCCCAAGACCTCTTACCTTTTCATTTAAGTAAACAAATAATCATACAGACGAAAAATAGAAGTGAAGTAAAAAAAAAAACCTCAAAAGACTTATGATAGTCCCTATAAGGATAATTATTTAACTTTAGCACAAATCTAAAGGTTTTTTGGAAGGTCCCTTTGAAAGATTAGTGCTGAAACTTAAACCCTGAAGCATTTTGTTATACACTACATTTTGTTAGAATTATGGTAGAATAAGCCAAAGTGTCTAAGCCACAAGAGATCTCACCCACAGCCACATGTTTGTAAAGTCTGGGACTGGTATTATCAGCTACGTGACCCTCCAGCGAGGGAGCCAGGAGTTACAGCTTTCATAGGACTGGTTCTTTCCCCTGTTTGTCTGCCTGGCCCAGGCAAAACACTGTGGAGTCAGCCAACCACTCACTCAAGAGTGCTAAGGATGCAGAAGCAGCAATAACCGAGAGCCAAGCATTAGAGAAGTTTAGCTATAAACTTCAAATCCCACTTACCTCCCAGTTTCATGGCTCCAAACAGTGCTATACTGCTTATGAGATACTTTAGATTTCTACTGCTTTTTCACTTGCCTTTCCCTTACTTTTGTCTTTTTTTTGGCTGCTAATTGTCTTAATACCTCAGCACAAAGATGATGACTTCTTACTCCCGTTCATTGCACTGTGCTAACAAAGTATTGTGATGCTCCTTGTGTGTAAAGTGGTTTTGGGTTGAAAATGGTACTATCATGTCTAAAGGGATTGCTGACATTGATCAAGAAGAGTGAAGAACATTCAACAGCAGTAGGCAATACCACAACAGCGGTGGCAAGAGATGATCTAACACTCCTCTGCATCTACTCAAACCTAATGTGAAAAAAAGAAAGGGGGCTAAGTGCAAAATTAAGACAACGTTATGAACTTGAAAACTACGTTCCAGGACTTCAGCAAGTTGCAGCTGACTGTAAACATCATAGATTGTTTCAATCTAGTTTTGTGTCTACAAACTAACGTTGCCTGTCCATGTAATTCCTTATGCATAGCCATGCTCACTGATGAAATTTTCAGAGGAGTTTAGAAAGCATCCTGATGCTCCTCTAAGTTAGTTTGCAATCTGGAGCCCAGATTCACAAGGGGAGGAACAGGGGGACACTGGATGGGACATGGGGAACACCACAAAAAAAACCCAAAACAAAACACTTTTCTTCAGTTGCAGTATCTTAGTTCTGATAATTTCTAATTTGAGAACTTCTAGATCTTGTCAGGAGCTTTTATGAGGAAAATATAGGTTCAATTTACATAGTCCTTACAAGATTTTTAAACTCTTCCAAGAATAGGAAAAATAGGAACAATAGGAAATTGAGACTTGTATAGGTTTACAATAGGGAATTAGGAGACTTGTTTAGGGTTTAGATCAAAAATTGCAGGTGACCTTAAAATTTCCTGTAATAAAGTACCAAGTGTAGTTACCCTATTTGAACACAATGACTTCTGCAGTAAAATATAACTCCCAGAAATAGAGGCACATCTTGTGAGAGGCATAAAGCACTGTAATTTTACTCCAGTGGTTAATCATCCTTTTAGTTAAAATGTGTATCTAATTTTGTATTTGCATTTTTAGTTATATTCTCCAGCTAATGTTTCTTGCTAAGGTTCTGCTAGCACAAAAATTCTTCTGTTTTTCTCCTCTGTGAAGGTACATGTACTTTCTAATCAAATCTTTCCGTCAGCTGCATCTGCAGTTGATGGGAAGGGATTGACAAATGATTTTCCCCAAGCTCAATTCAGCAATAAAATACCATTTCTCACTTTCAGTTTTTGGTGTCATTTTCTTTCCTCCTTCCCAATCTTAGGTTTCATCTTCTTTAAAAACAAAAAGAAGAACAAGAGCAAGCCTCAGTATCTTTCTTTCATTGGGAATTCACATACTGTGCATCAAAATATGTTCAAATGATTTACTTAAGAATGATAGACTTGAGCTCAGATAGACATAAGCATCAAAGGTGGAGGAAGATTGGAAGAAAATTGTCAGATAATTCTTATAATTGCAAATTCATACTCAAGTAAATAGACATCTCTTTTTACTTGAGAATTTTTAAAGCTTTTCTGTTTTTTTCTGTACAAATTAGAAGTTACACAACTGTAACTGCCATTCAGAACAATGACCCCTGCAATTCACGGCGAATATAGACTGCAGCTGCTGAATTTCCAGTCAAAAATCTTACACTGCTTTAAAAATGGGCTGGTCATTGGTTTTCCTGGAATGCAGCAAGGAGCACAACACAGCCTGCAGTATAGTATTGCTAACAAAGGATTTGAAACAACCAACTATGATGGAATATGCAATTCTCAAGAAAGTTAGTACCAATTAAGTATAAATGAAGTGTAAAATCATTGTTATTCCCCAGGAAAGATGCCAAAGGTGTTTAAAGTAAAAAAAAAAAAAAAAAAAAGTCAGTTAGGGATTCTGACATAGCAGACTGGAGTAATTTTAGAGATGGATACTGACTGAAGACTGATAGACAAAATTTGTGTCTATTTTCTATCTTCACGAGAAGTCTGGATACATGAAGTTCAGCAGCAATCATTTTGCTAAGCACACGGGGAATAAGTGCAAGGCATCAGTTCCACTGTTTCTCAATCGTAAATACACCAGAACGCTCTGAGGATATATATCTGAAAATAATTAAGTTCCTTGTTACCCATGCCTCTGGGGATTTGGAAAGGAGGTAATTTATCCATCTCAGGAAGGACAACATTCCTTCACATTGATGATGATCTACCTACTTGGTGTTTTTATTATTTAGAGAGGATTTTTAATGCTATTATTATTATTATTAAAGAAAAACAACCAAACACTCTTCACAACAGTTTTTTAGAATGCATCACTAAATCCAAGTAAAATTGAAAGAAAAGAAAAAAATACACTCCTATGCTAGAGAGAGTGGGTTACAAAATAAGTTTGCATTAAAAGTTTCTTTGTTATAAGTACTATATATTATGAATAAATTCCTTATGTAAATTACTTTATATTTTATAGTATCATTTCCATACATTATTAGAAAGCTATTTTCCTTTACTAAGTGGTACCAAGATCAGACAGAATTACAGCAAAGACCAGCAAAAATTCAGAACACTTTACAAGAGATGGTTGGGAGCAAGAAATATGACCCAGCAAGGAGTCCCTCCCCTACAATTATCATTTTGCATTAAATGTTGAAATTACTGCATGGTCCTTCAAAGTCTTTACACGATGATTTCTTAAATATTTTGCTGTTGGTATGTAATACCCAAGAGTGAAATCTTAATACAAAGGCAAATATCCCACTGACTTCAATGGGGAGAAGGATTTAATTCAGGGTATTTCACTCTGCAACAGCATTACTTGACAGCTCTACCATCTACAGAGAAGTTCCTGTTGCATACTAAGAGAGCATCCAATTACGCTATGAAAAACAAAAAGTTTCAGTGTAGTTCTTGTAATCTAAAAGAGATGATTAAAGAACTTCTGAGGCATGCAGAGATACAAATTAGCAAAACAAAAGGATGTTAACAAGGCCAACATTATACAGATAAAGCACAAGCCACGTATCTAGCGAGGATTTGATCTAACTCCTCAGCAGATTATAATTATGGTAAAAAAGACATACACATTACAGATTTTAAAAGCTGATGAAGTATTGTAAGCTTTAAAGCAAAATAAGAACCTAGTGCGGAAAGAGAAAGAAGTCATTAAGGAGTAACACCACACATACTTTCACTTCAAAATAAGTCAATTAAAGACACAATTAGGACAAAAATAACAGTTTTGCAGTATTTTGTACTCAAGCCATTGTACCATTGAAATGAATGGGAACTTTAGGTGTGTACTTGTTTTGACTTGCACAGTGATTTTTTTTCATAGCGCTTGTATGGGGCTATGTTTTGGATTTTTGATGAAAACAGTGTTGATAGCACAAGGATGTTTTAGCTATTGCTGAGCAGTTCTTGCACAGCGTGAAGGCCTTTTCTGTTCCTCATACTACAGCGAGTAGCCTGGGGGTCCACAAGAAGTTGGGAGGGCACACAGCTGGGACAGTGGACCCCAACTGACCAAGGGATATTCCATACCAGATGATATCATGCTCAGCAATAAAAGCTGGGGGAAGAAGGAAGGATAGGTCTTTCAGAGTGTTGGTGTTGGTCTTCCCCAGTAACCATTAAGCATGATAGAGACCTGCTTTCCTGGAGATGATTGAACGCCTGCCTGCTGGTGGGAAGCAGTGAATGAATTCCTTGGTTTGCTTTGCTTCCATGTACATCTTTTCTTTACCTATTAAATAGTCTTCATCTCAACCCATGAATTTTCTCTCTTTTCCCCTTCCAATTTTTTCCCATCCCATTGGGGAGAGCGAGCAAGTGTCTGGGTGGGACTCAGCTGCTGGCTGGGGCTAACCCACAACGAGGTGTCATGTATGAAGTTTGCTCTGACTACTTATTCTCTCAAGCAGAAAAATTGAGCTGGTGCAAGCCTAGATACTTTTTTTTTCCCATTAAAATTCCCCATGACAGAATAAAACAAAATAGATTTCCTGTCATACCATTTCTAATCAGCACATGGTATTACCTTGCTTTTGATTCCTCAGAGCATCACCTTAAACCTCTCAAACTTAACTGCATTGCAATAAACCCAGGAACAAACGGACAAATGCTAAATGATATATCTCACTAAGGAAGAATTAACAAAACTGAAGCTAGGCCCAGAGTAATTACATGGAAGGAACAGGCTATGTTCAAAACTAAAGGGAAGTCTATGTGGATTTACATACGCTTTTGGAAAGGGCAATCAGATTCTACAAGGTGCTAGCTATATTACGTCCTTCAGGGATTACTAGAGTTGCAACAATAGTCATAGGAACAAATAAAGATTTTTTAATAAATAACTAAGCCTTTGACAGTTGAAGTCCTACACAGGCTTAGAGAAAAGTCTTTTATACCCATATATGCATCTTTTTCTCCCAACACTAGCAGTAGGAAATGCATAAAGAATGAATAACCATTGTTTTAGCTTGATTTTATTAAATATTTTATTTTAGTGACCTGCTTTAATTTATGTTAAAATCTACTGCATAGAAATTTCCTTTAGATCACAGTATATTTACACAGGCGAGTCTTGAATATTCTGGTATAATATGTTCAAATGTAAGTTGTATGAACATACAAGCTATGTAAAACTTACTATTTAGTCATGAAATCAAAGAATGATGAAAAAAAGGAGTATAGGCTAATGATGAAAAATGGTTTTGCTTACCCCTGAGGTCTCTTAAATTCACAGTATAACCCTGCTATGTATACAATGTGAATTGTGCTTGAAATTAAAACAACTTTTTCTTATAAGCACCAGCTTGCAGATACAATTCCCTTTCTTCTCAGCAACTGCACCTGCAGTTTATAACATTATCAAAACCAGAAAAAGGTAAGTTGGGCTTCTTATTTCTATTGTTTGCACTGAACCTTGCTGAAAACAGAAACGGAGGTGTAGAGATAGACTGAAGGTTCTCCTGTAAAGATTTTTCGTATCACAAACCTTTAACAAAATCAGGACTACTTTGCATGTGAATACTGCTTATTTGATGGCACAGTCTTACATCATACATAGGTGTTATTATTACTCTACTTTGTCATGAGAAAGAATGATGCTTGGCTTGAGCACTGTACCTTCCAGGCTGTTTTGGAAAAGGATTAAGACAGTACGCAAACCATCAGGAAAAGAAAAATACCTTGTCAAATACCTTATTTTGGAAAGACAAAATTCACTAGTTACTTTCTATGATTGATTTTAAATTCCTATTAAAGCTATTAAAGTCATATTTCCATAAATGCACACAATTGCCCCATCTAAGCAGCATGGCATTTTCTCCTTCTCTTGCCTCATGTAACACAGAAACCAGGCATTCCTATACTTATGCCCTTGAAGGGGCTGATAAAAATTCTCTAACAATGTCATAGTGCAGCTGGGCTCCGAACAAAACATGTATTTTATTTTATTTTATTATATTTAATAAAATAAGTGCCTATGAATCTTAGAAAAAGAAATTCTAAAACTACGGAATTTCACATATCCAGAGAAAGACTCTTCCAGGAAATTAAATCCCCTAATTTCAAGCCCCTCTTGAGTTGGAATGAATTCAATTTACTGCCTTACATATTCATATCCCTTTATTGGGATAAAGACAATTGCAGCTCTGCCTGCCAAATCACTGTCATGTGGCAGAAACGAACGCAGAAGTAATACAGGAAGAAAATAGAAAGCAGCAGAAGCATGGCTCTAAAGCATACCTACTTGTGCAGGCTCCCCTTTGGTTTTGTTTGGCTTTAAATGAGTTTTTAAAGGCAGTACCAACTCAGCTTCAGACACAGCAGCGATCAGTAAGAGCTAATTGAGAAAAACAGTCTATGGAGATTCAGACACATCCAGGAAGGAGTGAATTGCACTAAATATTATTTTCTTTAAGGCAGCAGAAAAACACAGGTGAAGTCACTTCCATTCAAAAGAAAAAGAGCATTTTAAAAATAAAGTTTTTCTTCATTAGGGAGAAGATTCTGCATCCCAGCTGAACTCAGGTGTCTTGATCCCCTTTAAAGGCAGTTACATACATGCTGTATTTTCTCAGGGCTTTCTGGGGGCTATTTTAGTTATGTATCTTGGCAGCATGTGACTGAAATCTCCTGCTGAGGTGTTCACCTTTCTTCATGCTCTGTCTGGAGTTTAGGATACAAAAATCTTTCACAACACAATCCAAAACCTACTTTGTACACGACTCCTCCAGAGGATCCAGCCCTAACTGTATGCAGGCTCAAAAGTAAGCCCATCTCAGATGAGTGTTTTTGGTGAAGCTTCACAACATCTCCACAGATAGATGGCTGCCCCTCCATCTCAGGGTGCATTCTCTTGGCACTGCTACTGCACTCCCCATACTCCTGAATGGCACCTGAAACCACGCAGCTCACTTCAGATTACAAATCACTCAAACTCTTTCAAAGAGTCAGTACTATTTTCTTACATGTTCCTCATCAGAAATGTCCTTCCTTAGGAATCTATTCCAATTTGTTTGGGGTTAGGGTCTGTCTGTTCTGCCTAT